>NW_010163771.1:0-18065 GCF_000695765.1 Mesitornis unicolor
CGGAGCTCAACCCCGCGATCCCTCGGTAACGGAGAGTCTTGGCGTCTCCGCTCCCGCTTCCAACCTACCTTCCTCCCGCTGCTGTTTTCCCGGAGTTCCGCACCCACCCCGCAGCGCTGCCTTCCCGGTAGTCGTCCCCTCTCCTCCGGGAGAGCAGCTCTCGTCTCTCGCCGCTCCTCTGCCTCTCGCCTGGGTTGCATCACCCCCCTTATATAGCCGAGCGGGTAGCGCTGGTATTTACTCTGGCGGCGAGTCCCGGGCTGATGTCATGCTATTAATAGCCTCTCCGAAAGAGAGGGAGGAGGGAAACGGAGCCCGGAGCGGTGATGCAAGGCTTCCCCGCCGGCACGACTCGCGCCGCGCCGTGCCGGGTGGTACCGAGGTACCGAGGGTCCCCCACGCAGCAGCATCCATAGGCAGCCGGACAGACCTCCTCCTCTCTCCCTCTCACCCTTCCCCCCCTTTTTAAAAAATAAGGCTCCAGCGGGTTTCTTTCTCTTTTGCTGCTGAGAATCAAAGTTCCTCTCACGACGAAAACAAAAAAAATCACAGCTAAATGTTCACTTTACATGTAGAAGAACACTTTTTCCTCTGAAGGGGGAAGACCCGTTTAATGAAATGACAGAAAGCTAAAAATAATGCGGTTGGTCGGTCTGTTTGTTTGTTACAAAAAACTTTTATTAAAACACAGCAGCACACGATTTCAGGGAAACCCAGAGAGTCCCTACAGAAAAGAGGGAAATACGATGGTGGCTGTGGTGAAGGGGGTTTTGTTTTGTTCTTTATTTGTTTGTTTCTATAGCTTCCTGGTTTGTTAAACAACAGAAATTGCCTTCCAACAGCCCCCAAAGTACTAGAAAATAAGGTGAGTCAAAAATGTGTTTAGCCAGTAGAGACACAGAAAGCTTACAAAGAGAGATGCATAGTGTTATCCAGTATGATAATATTCCATATACAATACCTACAAACCTGCCTTTAAGACAGTTTTCATGTCTCCGTACTAGGTATGGGAAGATCAGGACATTCCATGCTTGACGGTATTCTAGCTGTGGGCATATAAAATACATACCTTCATATATAAAATGTATACCCTGATCAAGCACTCAAACCAGTTAATTAATTCAATAATTTTCAATGTGGCTGTATTTTGATAATAGGTAATATGTCTCAAGTGTATATTCTGGGATATATTAATTGCTTGGAGCATTTTATCAAGGATATAAATTTCTAATACCAGTTTGAAAGTCCTTCTGTATCTCCTCTCTAAATGCATGTGGCTACCTGGGTGTATGTGTGTACACAAAAATGTACACATTGGCCACACAGACAGGAGTAGTAATCTTAGCTTTTTTAATGTCCCAGTGCTAGCATGCTCAACTTTGCAAACTTAATGCTTCTATTTTACATTTAATTTGCTGACTTTGAAAAAAAAAAAAAATCTCGTGGGGACAGGAAAGAGCCTGGACTAGTGACGCTGGCTTTCCTCCTGTGGAAGGTGCAGCTGCTCCTTGTTTTCCTCTAACAATGAACTGCACTTTGCAGAAGGCAGAAGTAGGCTCCTCTGACCTACCTGGCAGCTCTCCGTTTACAGCTCGTGCAAAATGCAGGCTTTGCTTTTTCATTCACCTCTAGATCAATCATTCTCAGCTCTTTCAAAATGTGTTTATTGCCTTGTCTATATTAATCTAGGTAAATCAATGTCAAGTATAATGCCAGGCAAAAACTTTGCTCTTTAGAAGGGTCTAGAGCAAAGTTTACATTTCAGCTTGGTGCAGCCTGTGAAGCTCTTTTTACTTCAGAGACATAATTTTATAATTCATGCCGTGTTCCAGAACAGCTGGCATCATTTTTCTCAAGCCTAGAAGAAAAAAAAAAATCCCTCTCAAGCAGAGGCCAAATGTGGAAAATTTCTTCCCAAGAGATAATTGGTTGGAAAGTTCTCAGCATGAAGTTATTATGGAAACGTGTTAGCAACATCAATTTTAGTGGCCATGACCAGGTGCCTGCTGTAATTTTGACAGAGATTTAGCAACTGTCCATTCTTATTTAGCTAGCTGTACCAGAAGTGGGAATTTATTTAGAGTATTTTCAGCTAAGTAGAGCAATGTCACAGAATAAAGAAGGCGGGAGAAAAAGCAGCTCCCTCACTCAATACTGGTAGAAGTACCTTGGAAATCCAAGTGTTGTTAACCTGTTGTTTGAGGGTCACTGACATCTACTCAGCAACCACAACACTTCACTAAGTAGGCAGGTGATTATTTTGTTTTGAAATTGTACTGTCTTACACTATAAACGAAAGCCAAGAGATTTGTTTGCTATACAATACTGCTTCAGCACTGCTGGTATCGTTATTGCCCGTGAGCTACACTCGGTACTAAAAACTGACAGCAAGCCAGTTGTGTTCATTCTTGAACTACTCCTGAAGCAAACCGGCTCCTCCCTGCAAAGCAAACAGAGAGACTGTTCCTATGCGCATTTAAGATTAGGCCACTGAAACATGTCCTGGCTTGAAATTCTTCAGTGAAAAAAGAAAACTAACCCAAATGAAAAATAAACCCAGTCACACTGTGTAACATAGGTTTTATCCTGCTCCCCTTTAAAACCAAAGCTGACTTGATTGCTGTGAAGAAGTAGGATAGCACTCTGGTTTAAAAAAAAAATAAATTAATAATTAAGACTATAAGGAAGTTAAAGTAAAACTCAGTACAGCCACCAGATGCTCTGAAATTATTTGCCAGTTTCATTTTCCATCTCATAAAATATCTTTCATGTGCCTCCCTCTGAACATTTTCTGGTCCCTTTCCACTTCATTTCTCTCTTTTGTCACAAACTTCAGGGGACTGTGCCCCTGGAACAGCTGTCATTTAACAAAGGTGACATTCATGTTCATTATTTCTGGTCTCCCTTAAGCCAGGTACAGCAGCTCATCATCAAAAGACTGACAGATATTGGGTCTTTCTGTGCAGAGACATTAGGCTGAATACCACCCTGCAGTGTGGTCCTTGCAACTCTCCATAAGTCTCTGGTGTAAATAATTCATTCCTTTACCTTTTCCTGACCAAATTCTTCCTCCACATCCCTTGACACTACTTTATACATTGTGGATATTTGATTAAAACTAAAATATGCCTGTTGCCTTGCTAAACAGAGCTATAGACATCATTATACAGAGCAACAGACTCACATTCTTACAGCAAAAGCTTTCTGCAGTCTCCTGTCTTAACATTTATGCAAATATAGGACGTCAGTCAGAGTAACACAATTAAAATCCCTGTGTCCCATCTAGATCCTATATTGGTTTATGGTCATGCAGTTCCATTAAACCTTTAGTCTGGTGAAAATATAATGAGATATAAATAAATAAAATGTGTAGTGCTATCTTGAGTAAAACCTGTCTCTCTGTGTGCTTTGCTGTTTTAATTGTATTAAGTTGTGAAATTACAGTAACGCTGATTGGTCTAATTTTTCTCTGTGTGGCACACATATAAGAAAGAGGTTTTCAGAACTTAGAGTTATCATGTAGTAAAATCAGCACAGAATCAGTTTTTTTAACTCTGCCCAAAAAGTATTCTCTATTTCTGTGATGGAAATTAACCTTCACCATGATTTTTGCTATACGATACATTCAGATCTGTATCTATGTGGTAAGACTCCCCTGTTTTTGACAAGGTTTAGATTGCTACTGCTTGAACTATGGGAGTAATCTGCAGTAGAAGTAGCATCAGCCATCCACTCACAGCCCAGGGCTTTTCAGCTGCTGTCTGGAGAGCCCTTGGGCATCTGTGGGCTACTTCCAAGAATTTCTCCAAAAAGTAATTATAACAAACCCCAAACCTACAGTAGCGAGGGTCAAATTCACTCTGGAAGGTCTGGATGTCTACGAAGCTGAGAGTTCCAAAACTTGGAATTAAAAACCTCAGAGTTAGAGGACAGACTCTCACAGAGGCTGTATGGCAAACCCTGCTACCATCTTACATTTAATACCACTCAAGCCGATGAGTATATGTTTTGTGGAGGGAAATAAGAGCACTATTTTAACTTCTTTTATTCTTCAACACTAAAGATGAAATTAATTTGCTCCTTGCTTTTCTCTCCTCAGTTTACCTTTTTCCCCTTACTGCCTGTTTCCATCACCATCCCTCTAAATCCACTTATTCTCCATTTACGGTCTCCTTTTGGACATCCCATTTCCTACTCTCTTTTACTTTGCTTCAGTAATAATAATATTTCCCATTTCCTTAAAACAGCAGCTTCCCATTCTCTTTCGCCACTTCCCTGTTTCTCCTCCTCTCACTTCTCTCTTTTCCCTCCCTGCATCCCTGGATTCCATCATCCTCCTTTCTGTTCCCTTTTTTCAGCAATTTTTCTACCAATGGTCCTTCTGCTCCTGCTTGGCAGCTTCCTAACCTTAAATGAGTAATTTTACTTTTTCTTTCACTTTCTGTCATTTTACTTTTTGTTTCTCTGGTAATAAGATGGAGCCACTGATAATAAAATTACCGGTGGCTGCAACAAGATGCACATTCTAGGACCAGGCTCTGATGTCCAAAGTTATCATGAACTTCAGTGGAACTTTTCTAAATTAAATGTTGCATGAGTTTATAGTCATTATTATATGCAGTGCTTTGGGACTGCGGTGTGGGGGTCAAGTTATACAAATATCTCTTCTCTCTAGTGGAGAGACAGCCCTGATGCTGGCCCCGTCAAGTATATCTTTAGTTGCCCGTTGCTGAAGCCTTTCAAGGTTTGCTGTTTTGTTGTTGTTTTTTTTTTAATCAGATGGACTTTGTGCACTGCCATAGGAGCTAGCTAAGCACGATAGCCTCTAATTACAATTTCTGATCTCTTTAGACACATTCAGATAGTAACCAACAAGGAAAAGAGATCCCACATATGAAAGAATCACATCTTAAACTAAACTGAAGAAATAAAACTCTCTGGTTCCACTGAGCAAGCAAATTGATAGGCCAGATATATTAATTGCTCTCCAGGCAAGTATAAATTATATCTCCTTTCTGGTGCTTTTGTAGTCCCATGTATTTAAAGGCAAGAAAAGCTCTGTCTTCACAGATCTTCCCCTTTATCACCCCCTCCCCATCCTTTCCGCCTTGTAAAAGCACACCAGATTTTGTCTGAGAGCAGTTAGAGATTCAAACTAAAATTCATCAATGGCTTTTTATGTAAAAAATTTATCACTGACTAAAGTAAGTTCTAAGACCAGCTGTTACTCAAGTCAATCTAAGTATTCTCATTGACTTCAACAAGAGATAAATTTAGCCCCCAGGGACTATGAAAAATCAAAATTTAGTCACACTGATTCTCAGCGCACAAAACTCTCCTCTTGAAATGCCTTGAAAGAAATGCTTAGAAATTATTCACTGAAGGCATATGTTTCCTTTAGGTGAACTAACGTAGTTATGGTTGGTAGTCCAGGTAAAGAACGAGGGTGAGAGGAAAAGAGTGGGTGAATATGTCTACCTTTGCTGTGATGTTGCTAATATTTTGGATACATTATGGAATCATCATGCTGAGTGCATACCCCCTGTGAAAACTGCTGTTCCCATTGGTTGCCCTTGGAACTCTGCATATGTAAAGATTATTCTGAGACTTGATATCATTAATGATACTTTAGCTAGCTCTTCTCATCTGCCTGGTAAATAGGCAATTTACAATTTACCATAATAATTACAAATGCACATTTCTAGTTATTAAACATTGATTTCTACAGAGATACTATTTCAAATACTAACAATGTATGACACAGACTTATAATATCAGAAGATTTAAAACCAAGGCTGTTGTTGCAGCTTTCACACTGTTTATCGTTTGTCCTCTCACCTACTTCACATGTGCCTTGCCATGAAAGGAACACATGAATGATCTTAACTTGCAGCCTCTTATCTTTCCTGATTTATTTTTTTGGCTTTAACTCTACAGTAACTTGCCCAGATAATAAGAACAAAGCGTAAGTAAAATGAGCTGCACAATAGAACTGCACGCAGTTTTAAAATTAGACTGCTTTAATTGCAATCACAGAAGCATTCCCTGACAGCTCTGTGAGCACAGAAGGCTGCCGATGAGGCCACCTCAGCAAGAAGGTAAGATTCAGAGTGTCACTCCACCAACCTGGGATCCCCCTGTGACTGTTAGTCCAGTGGAGAATACTGGGGTAGGGTCCCTCTTTTGTCCAGTGACTCTTTGAAGCAAAATGGTTACACAGAGAAAAAACTGGACTCTGGGTTACCCCTTGTCCAGGGGCATGTCCTCACCACAAGGCTGTAAAGTCAGGCACCATGTGGTTTATGGTCTAACTGGCTCATAACTTCAGATAGGGCATCTTGAGCAGGAGAAGTCAAGAGTAAGATTCTCCCAAGAGCATAGCAGGTCTTTTCATCCAGACCAAGGGCTCTCGCTAATGTCATTTTATTAAAGACCAGCCCAATCCGTGACTAATGTTTTGCATCGTCCAAGTTTACAAGGGAAGTTTGGGGCCATGAATGCCCCAATCACAGTGATGCTTAACTCCATGCTGCAAGTTAGATGGTAAATGGGAGAGATGGGACGTTCATTCTCACCATGCTCAGCTTCCTTCTGTGGAGCTGGGTTTTAGTCTTTCTGAACTGGAAATAGTTATTAACGATGCAGATGAGGACAGTGCTACTCACTGGACTGGGAGTCAGGAAATGAGAGAGGGCTCCTTATTCACTGTCTTTGTGATTTCAGATAACGTGATGGTCTTTCCTTGGTTCTGTTTCCCAGCCTGTTGAAATGGATGAAGTAGCTGGGATTCCCAAATGGAAAGCATGGATAAGGCTGGTGTATTTTGTTTTTATGGCTAATTTTAATTAGCACTCTAATAGACCATCAGACCTGGGCTTTTGTTGCTGGATGCTCACTAAATGCATTATTAAAAATTTTTCACTATTTTCTATTCTTACTACTCAATGTGTGTCTCACAGTAGTATTTAGCAACCCCAGCAAGGATTCTGGGTGTGTTTTTCTTATACGCAAGAGTTTTATATCAAGCTCTAAAGAGGATGACAATCTTTCAACTGTCAAATAGAAGCTCAGATTCAGCACAACAATTAAATACACAGCTGAATAGGCCCTGTCCAAAAACCTTGCCTAACTTTGGACTTACTGTTAATGAAGAGGTAAAATAGCCTCTGTAAAATAGTATAACTTATTCCTGTGAGATTATATTTCTTCTAGCACGTTTGGCACGAGAGCACCTGACAAGGTATAACATTGTGGTCTTCTGTCAAGGTCATTATTTTGGGAGTTTCCTTGTAAGTATGGGCTGATCAACTAATTTGTTTCAGACCTTTGAAATATATCAATTACTGTTATTTTTCTAATACAAAAAGGTTTAGAATTTGAGTAGATGCTGAATTATTAAAAGAAACAAGAAACCTAAGAACTTTAAAGAGACACAGAGCACAAAAGCAAAGTTTCATATAGAGCACAAAAGCAGAGTGTTAAGTCCACCTGTTACACTAAAGCCTGCATTATTAGTAGACTTCAGAGGAGTGCCTAGTAAGTAAAAAATAAGTTACACTATATCTTATAACCATCTCTAAGGTAAACTGTCTTTTTATTATTATTTTTCACTCTATTTCTAATGTTTCAGATTTATCAAATCATTTAAGCCTGCTTTTTCAGAAAGTTATTTAGAGGTAGACATTTCCTGCACTGAACTAGGAATGCACAGAATTAATATCTGGCCATTCACATGCACCATCTCACATGCCTAGATGAACCCCCATGCATTTGCGGACGTAGACTTTGCCGGCTGAAGCGTTGTTGGAAACCTTCTATTCTAAAGTGAATCCCTTACAGGAGCAGGAATAGCTGATGTGTGTTGTGTATAAGCAATGATGACTGGTAAGAAAAGCATTTTCTGGGAGTTTAATGGTCAGTTTGAAGAGTTTCATCCCTGTGTCTGAGCTTAGCTTGTCCTTTACTGTCCTTTGCCTTTCCCATCAGGCATTTTTACAGTTATACTTTGTGAAAATGTAAAGCAAAGGAGAAAAAAAGGATCAGCTCTGCTTTACTAGAAAAAAAATTAAACTCCAAATGCAGCAAATAAAAACTAGTAGTAAAAGTAGAAATAGGACCAGACCCCAAGGCTCTGGGGACTGCAGGGACCAGAACTGAGAGACAGGAGAGCTGTTGTATATAAAGAGATTTTGCAAGCTAAAGAGGAGAGAAGAAACATAATCAGGGCAGCTGCAGGACAAAAAGACTTTTTTGTTGGTTAGTTCTGATGTTTTTGTATGAATTGCTATTTCTTAATGAGTTATTTTGTTCCACATTCTACAGAACCATGTCAGGCTCTTTATGGCATACAAGTAAATGTAAGAGAAAGGCAGACTTAGAAATATGATGGAGCTATTAAACTAATCTAAAGAGACAAGATGAAGTGGATCATTTTCCAAGTTATGTATCCTTATAAACTAGGGAGTCTATGCCTTATAACTTCCTTATATTTTTTGTCACTGCTTCCTTGGACTATTCAAATCATAATTTGTACAAGCATGTGTAAGAAGATCTTGGTTATGCTATGGCTTCAAGGACCAGGAAACTCAGAAAAAAAAAAGGGATCAGTGAGGTGAAGCAGAATATTGGTTAGTGCATAAGAAAGCACTTTGGTGGTTGTTTCTGGAGACGGGAGCCTGTCCTGTGAAAGTGATCTCTGAGAAGTAGAGATGAAGCTAGTAATAGGAGGCACTTTCTTATTATCAGGATGTACCAAGATATTTAACAACCAATGTGGGAGTTTCTCCTCAGATACCACTCCTGTCAAGTTCAGTGCAAGGTCAGCCCCAATTAATTTTGCAGGGCTGTACCCATAGTAAGAGATGACTGCTTCTCCAGGATTGCTGATTATCATTTCAAGAGTCTGCTTGCTTTTGCAGGACCTAATTAACCGAAGATGCTATTCTCCCCTTATATACAGAAAAGAGACTGTGACACACAATCAGCCATCAGTCAGCATGAGCAAGAAAGTAAAGATATAAAAATAAAATACTCCTATAAAGGGCTGTTAGGAGTATTCAGCAGATTTTAGCATGACTTCACAGTGTTCTGTATAAGAATTCAATACTGTATTGCTCCACTGTAAGGGAGGGATTTACCATTTTAAGGGCTCAGTTTCCCATAAAGGGAAAGTACAGTTCAGGTCTATTTAAATTTATCCTTTTCTCCATAAATAAAAACTGATCAAAGAAAAACATGCTTTACCATCCCATTTTAAAGAGACAGATGACTGCCATGCTCTGGAGGGGAAGGTAGTTTCCTTGCTAATGCAGAAGTTTCTTGTCCTTGCATAAGCCAAGGTGTTCCACATTGTATCAGGAAAATCTTGAAATGTTTAGTTAAGTCTAATTCCAAATGACATCTGTGTTGAGACACAGGTAGGTATCAGGCAGCCCTCAGCCCAGCCTGGCACTCTATTATTAATTCATAGCTGTGCCCAGCACTTCAGAAGGAGTTTAGCTCAATTGGGATTGCAGGATCAGTCCTAAGACTTGTTTGGAAGCCATAAATTAGCCTCAATGTTATGTTTCCTGGCTTTAGCGAGACTGCATCTGTTAGTACCATTTGTACACTGCTCCACTTTAATCAGTCAGATAAATCAGCAGCTTTGTGGCTTGGAGCAGAAAATACAAAGTACCCAAAGTAAGCCATGAACTCCCCCCAGATATAAATTGGCATAAGTGCTTTAATTTCATCACCCAAGGAGGTGTCTAGGGATGGTTTAGCTTGATATTTCTTGATGATTATTTATTTTTTGTTCAAAGCATCTATATGAAGCAGATAATATCTAACCTAGCAGGCAACATTTAAATTCAGCAGGTCTTTTTTTCACAGGTGATTTGTGCTTTGTGCAAAAATGAGTGTTTAGGCTCTAAAGTTTTCTCAACAATTTCCTTACTGGTCTGTACAATCTCTTGAACTCAGGCTGTAAATCAGCCCTGTCTCAGGCTGAAAGTGTTTGCAGTGAAAAAAAGCTCTCACAGCAAGTGCAATGTGCATGCTGTTTTCTTTGCAGAGCATGGGCGCTGAACATGTACTTGAGTTGTTGGGGTTTGGTTTACAATTATTACTATAATTTTAAAAAATAATGTAAAGAATAGAATAGAATAGAATAGAATAGAATTTTAAATTAATGCTCTGTATCCTTTAAATATCCATGCAGATGCCTAAGCATTTGTAGCTTTCATCGTTGAATATATGTTTAAACACTATTCTTTTTATCCTTTTTAAAAAGGCCATTATACATATTTATACGAGAGGTCTTGAAAATGCAGCATTCCTGGCTGCAGCCCAGCTTCTCAGGAGATGACTAGCACACTCATGCAGCTTCTCTCCCATCATGGGCGTTCCTACAACAGGGTATTGGTAGCACCGAGCTATGAGCATCCTCTCTAAACTCCTTCCTGTAAACTGTGTAGCAGGGAAACTTCAGCATCCTTTGCGTTCCTGACATAATCTATTCATTGAATCTTCCTTATTTGTGAATGTGCCTGCCCCAAATAGACTGCTTACAAAACCTGGGGAGTTATAATCACCCTTCTTCTATTACCCTAGTCCAAGGCCTGTCCTTCTCTCTCACGGCACCTGGTACATATCTCCCAGAGCTCAACAGAAGGGTTATTGGGTGAAATTTAGCAGGCACAGGAGATGAGATGAAATGAGCTAACAGTCACCAACTATTATCATAATGGTGACTGCTAGCACCATGATCACCTACAAGCATAGTCATCACCTATTTTTCAAATCCTCTCTTCAGTTGATACAAGAGTCTTTGCCCTCAGCTCTTGACCTCAGTTCATTTTGGTCCCAATTTTCCTTTCACTTCCCAGTGTGACTGCACAGACTCCAGTCTGGCAGTCCTTCATTTGCAGTAACGAGAAGAGAGTTGCGTTTTGAGTCCAAGTTCTCAAAGACCTTTGGCCTAAAATCCATTTACACTCGTGATAAGACACCTAAATATCTTGCAGGGTAGGAGGGGTAAGCATTCTCTCTTGGCTATCATTCCTTCTACTATGGCATGGATTATTTTAGGCTTTACATGTATACCTTATTCTCACTGCAGTCTGTGAGGCCACATTTCCACCAATGTAAGCATTAAACCAGTGGTAGGCTTAGACCAGACTCTAATTATATTGCAATTTAATAGGGAAATAGATTATGTCAAGTGGGAGGTCAGCAACATATTTTTGGAGCACATCTCAAAGTTCAGCCCAGTATGCATCCTTTCCTTTTACTGGAATATTTATAGTTTGTTTGTTTTAAACTGGAAATATTCTTTCTGTGAGTTTCTCCTGAGAGATGTTCAGAACAAAGACTGTGTACAGAGCCTCAACTGCAGCTGGCAGACATCAGCCACAGGAGAATCTGGATCCTTCTCCTTTTCTAACCCTCCTGTGGTGGTTTAGGATGGCAATTTTAAAGTGGACAAGCTGTAGTAACCCAAAGCAAGAAAATCCCAACCTTCATTACATAAAATACATTACCCTTGCCCTGGTCTATAAAAACCCTGGCACCCAGATCCCATATGTGCAGCAGGCAGCAACCTTCCTGTTCCTATGCACCTCAAAGTTTAATTTCTGCACACGTGCTCAAATACATTTCCTATTCAGCTTGAGAGGCCTTCCTCAGGACCATGTCCAGTGTGTTCCTGGTACTAAATCTTACCCTAGATCCTCCATGGTATGTTTTCTGATCATACCTATTGTATGCAGTGGAAGCGAGCATCTGCACAGGGTAATCATGCCTTTCTTGTGAAGATCAGGTGCCTTTTAGGGCACTTGCTTAAAAAATGTGAGATCAGGGCTCCATTTCTGCTCTGAAAAATTGCTTGTGTAAATTTTTTCAGTGGCACTGAGAGTGAAGACTAGAAATGGAGTTTCCTCCTGAGCCAGCTATCCTCTCTGTATTTTCTGCATGGCCTCAGCAAGGAGCTTGGAGGGTGCTCCTCTCCCCATCTATAGCCTGATAGCTCTGGCAGTCTCTCAGATCAAAAGAAATATGAGATTAAACCTCATTAGACAACCAGTGGAACTGAACCTGGCTATTCCATACCCCTACTGAATGCTTAAAGTAAGAATCACTGCCTCAACCTTCCCCCAGTGTTTGTAAGAAAAGAGTGATACCTTGCTACACTGAAAATAAGAAGCCAAAGTACAGGCAGACATCTCAGGTTTGTGGCCAGAGGTGCCTCCCTACAGCCCCCCATCTACCTGGGAAGGATGAGCTGCTCCCTGCACACTTCGGTGGCTGATATGGGAGCCACTTCAAGGGGCTGAAGTCTTCCAGCAGAGGATAATGATATGTCAGAGAGGGGTCGTAGAAGTCAGGTGTTGCTGTAACTGGATTTTGGGTGGCTGAGGTTTTATGGGAACTCTGTTGGCTCCTGAGCCTCTTCAATAAGTTTACATTTTACATTAAGGACAGCAATTATTAACAAGGTGGAGAGACCGCTTTGTTTTCTCCTGTAATGATCCAAGTGCACCACCACCAGGGACAATTCTTTTTTAGAAAGCAGTGGGAAAATGTTTAGACAGGAGAAAGTCTCAACACCCCCATAACCATCTAATTTGAACTTGTAATTTGACAGAATGATCATGTGAGCATTTTTATGAGTGATTTAGCAAAGTTCAGTGCATCTTCTATACAAAAAGCGTATTTCCATTTCAAAGTAAAATACTGTTTAGTTTTTAAATTTTCTGAAAACATCAAAGTTATGTTGATAGAAAAATGAAATGAATACATTAGCAGAAAATGTTAATCTCTTCTTTGAAACATGCCACCTTATTCTAAAATAACAACATTCATCCCAGCTGATACACAAGATATTCAAGTAAGGATTTCTTTTTCCTACTAGAAAATATAGTCACTCAGGCAGGTAATCACAGCACTGGAGTGTTCCATTTTGTTAAGTTTGATATAAACTTGTTTTATAAGATACTTTGCCTATCAAATGACAGTATATCCCTTAACATAAACAGCACTGCAATTTTATTAAGTGAATAAGTGGTTACTAGTTTGTTTGGGTTTTCACTCTAAACAAGTGAAAGAGTTTGGAAATCCTAACCTTGGAGCACTTTCATGCATGCTTAATTTTAATTGTGCACATAATCCCAGTGAGTCCAGTACTACTCATGTGTTTAAATTTAAGCACATACATAGGTGTTAGCAGGACTGGGTTTTAATATAGCACAGCATTTAATGTCTAGTTTTTCAGCATTAAAAGTAATACCTTGATAAATTCAGTTTTCTAAGAGAAGTCATTACATGAAACAAATTACAAAAATGAATCTGTGTTTAACAAAAGTTTTAATGGATATATATGTTATAATATATAATACTTCTAAAACTTTTCCCTGACCAGCTCTTCTCTTCCCAGCCTGCACACACAAAAAGGCCGGGTCACCCCATGTTCACTCAGCCTGTCTCAGCCCCTGTTCATGTGCTGGGAAGCCATCGCCATCCCAAACAACAATATTTGCTGTTCATCTGAAGGTTTCCCCAGGTATCCCCTAATAGAGCTCATGTTCCTGGTAGGTCTGTTCGCCTTTACCATGGTGGTGGTCTGATGCGAACAGCAACACTCCCAAATCCCTTGGCAGCCATGGAGGAGGTGGTCGTGGTCTCTTGGCTGCCCTGCGGTGAGAGACAGCAGCAGACCGTGCTGCTCTGTCCAGACTGAGGGAAGACAACTCCACTGGGGACTCATCCAGGTAAGGGATAGGATGAAATAATTTTCGTTGCTGTTGGCATGGGTATGCACTCCCAATTCTGTCTTCTGCCATCAATTCAGAGTAACATTGATTATCATAAACATAGCTACTTTTATTATAGAAACATTGGGCCTTGTAATGAGATCTACATACTCTGAAAACTTCAAAAATTAATGTCCCCTAATTTTTTATCTAATTCAGAAAATAAGCTAAATCTTGATGGAGCTATTTACTTTTATTTGCTTTCTAAAATCATAATGATTTTCGATACTGAATAATTGTCTCTGAATCTTTTGTTTTGGGAGCTCAGCTTGAAAAGCAATCTAACAACAACAAAACTCAACCGACCAGGGCAAGTAGTACTTGCGAGATTTTATCAGTTACTTCCAGAGAACTTCCCTCGGTGCCTATGTCACTCTGCTGTTTTAAGTTAATTTGCAAAGCTTCGGCAAGGAACAAAGGTTAAATACTGGGAATTTGCACAAGTTATATGTCACTGTAGAATGCTAGAGAAATGTTACAAATAAATAGTAGATTCTCCAATAAGGACAAGGCAGGGGGAGGCATGGGATGCAGCTGCCCAGAAAATTGTTATAAGAAGAAAATTCCTCTGGAGCCAAGTGGGAAAGCAGGAGATGGAAATACAGAGCATTGCAGGAGGGCTGCTTTCAAGACCACTTCATTAGGGGACTCAGGATAGATATGGAGTTGAGCAGAACTATTTTACAAACATCTCCTGTTATGTATTATGATAAGGAATAACACAGTATACACCTGTAGTACAGAAACCTGCTCCGGTAATGCTGGAGTACATTTTAGGAAATGAAGGAAACAGAACTAGAATTTGCCCCCAGTCACACAGCATGAAAACTGTAGCAGAGAAAACAGAAACTTCCAAGTCTTGACTCTCTCGGAAATGGAGAGTGTCGTCAGCGCAAGGTACCCTGGCAAACCTTTCCTCCTCCAGCTTTCCTCAGCCATGAACCACTTATTAACCCGTTCTGGTCCTCATCCAGCTCTGAGAGTCAGTGACATTAATTCCAGCATGCCCAGTGTCTGGCCTCAGCAGTTTTTCTTGTGAAATAAAAACCAGGGTGTGATGTGGAACTTTTTTCTGAATCCTTTGAATACATCTCCTAGAAAACATCCTTTCTGCTATCAGCACGTACTTTCTGCATTTCACTCTCTTTCCCACTTTTATTATTGCGGTACTTTACAGGAAAGTTGTTAAGTGGTTATTTTCAGTTCTAGTAATCTAGGAAACTGTAGTTAGTTTGTGTTGGTATTTCAAAATTAGACTTCTACCTTCACAGGCTAATCCTGGGAGAAACTAAGTGTCCTCAACTCTTTTGGAACCTGTGACGTTCTGGGTGCTCAGCACATTGCTGAAATAAGGCCTCATTTGAAGGATATCCAGATGAAGTTGGCAATGTTCTAAATAGAAAGTGTCCCAGTTTCCTTCAAAAGCTATGTGTAAACTGAAAAAATCAGAAAAAAAGGAACCTATTTCTCAAACTACTTACAAAAATCCTGAGAAGTCAATAATTTCTAAAAACTGCATGGAACGCTTGAAACAAGTAATCACCACTAAGATTTTATTTTCTTTTTATAGTTTTTTCTTATGTCTTATACATTTTGTAGTTACATTTTCTGCTGTTTATTCAGAACATATTAATTGTAATTCTCTGTACCATTATCACTAGCCTGCAGATAGATATTTTTATTACAGAGAAAAGATATCTCATCCTGGAAACAGCACTCAATTTTGCCTTATCCTTATTGGTTTTCTTCTTTTGTGTTATTCACATACACATGGTTCAAAACATTTGCAAGATGACTTCATATATTTTTGTTGTTTCGTTTTGATCTTGTTTTCCTCACTGAGAGGATGTGTGTCACTTGCATTTTGAAATGAACTCTGGTAAATACTGCCACTTCTTGAAAAGATCACTGCTCTCATTTGAGCACGACTTTGACATAAATATGCAAGTGGGAAGAAAACTATGAAGACTCCTTGCGCGAACTACCCACGGGCTCAGTCTTCTCCCCGTTACGGCACAGTGCTGCTTCTGGATCCTTCCTCGCAGAGCACACGACCTGCCTCACGGCCGTACATGACACCGAGTGCCAAAGAAGGGTAATTGTATTCTAAGACTTTTTAATTCCCCAACTTACTTCAGCTGTTATCAGCAGCTGGTTACTTCAGCTAGCTGATATGCTTCGGTGTCTTGTAAACATTCACTCTAGTATTGTGCATTACTCATAGTTGGAAAATCACTTTGACTCCTGTAACATAATTATGTTAATGTCAAATGAGTCACTGGGAAACAGAAAACTTGTATCAGAGCTGCACCTTAGTGCCAGTTTCTGAATGCTCCTGTTGGCACAGTAGAAGTAGGTTAGGGGATTTAGGGGGAAAAACAACTTTCATTTAATGAGTGATGTGATATTATGATAATGACTCATAAGTAAATTTGCATGACAATCAAATTCAGATTCACCGAAATATAAAATTGGTAAGAGAATAGCCTCCCTGATTATTTATTAGAGCGAGAATGAAAAATACTGATTTTTTACAGAATGACCTTCCCAGGAAAACTTCACAGATATCTTTTGCACATAAACAGCTTTTGACATTCATTATTTAGTTCCAACAGCAGTAAGTGATTTATTTAAATTGACATCTTAATTAGATTACATTTCAAAGTCAATTATCTCCAATGTTTTATTAATTCTACCTCTTACTTGGTTTAGTCAATTCAAGCAGTTAGGAAAAAAAACCCCTTTTAGCTCGCTTTTGGATCGCATAGAGCCAGAAGCTCTTCAACAAGCTAAAACTTTTTGTAACGTATCTTGTCCTAACTTATAGCAGCCGAAAGGGCAGTAAGAGTAGAATTTGTTCCAGAGTTAAAGGACACAGGGATGCACATCTGTGACACGCTGGCTATCCTAATGCTAAGCTGCGGCATTTTTTTTTTATATAATATACAGAGGTGAGTTACTCTGGTATTTGCCTACCAGGATTTTACATGCTCAAACATATATTGATATTCCCACATGCCAGCCTGGTGAATAAAATATACCATCTAAATGTAAATGGAGGCTCTTTTTTCAGATGGCAGAAATATTATTACTGGAACACAAAAGTGTTAGTATTCTGACAGATCCCACTGTGCTATTCAAAAGACTCAAAACTAAACAAAAGACAAAAGCTGACATGAGAATCGTAACCAGATCATTTAAAAGTCAGGGTAAAAAATATCACTCAGAGCAATGAATCAAAGCTATTTGTTGATAAATAACTGCATTTACATTAATGTCCTATTTGAGAAGCTTAGGAGACAACACTTACATTTCTCTGAGAGGTCCATCTCCCTGAGCATTTCCCCTCATCTGCTGACTTCTCATCTCATGCCTTTTCTGCCTTTCTCACCACTTATCCTAGAAACTGTTAATAAATTAAATCTCACATGCCCCATAAGAAACCAACTGTTGTTACTAAATTGAGTGGCAATATAAGGTCATGCCATAGGTGACTAAGTGCACCCTAGATTTCCCTACGAGCCATGATCTAAATATGATGCCACAGCATCATCTCGACCTTATACTGAGTGAGGGGCTTTATTTCAGAGCATATCCTCAATCCAGAGATAACCTACTATGGCCAATACCTGCCCTTTGAAGCTCTTGGCTCTCTGTTGAGTTAAAATTGTGTTTGATTACATCAAGCATATTCACATTTAATGTATCAGCAGAAAACTTTTATTGTAGTATTTGGTGCTTTTGTGTTTCAGCTAGAAATACCTAGCAAATACACTAAAGACATCACCCTTGTAAATTAGGGTTGCTTTATTATGTGTAGATGTGGTTTGCCCTACAAAGACAGACAGATGCAGTCCACTCGATGGGGCTGCTTTGGGGCCAGGACCTGGCCATTTTTCCTCTCCCTGTCCCACCGTGCTGGGCAGCAGGGGATCCCGGCAACAGAGCCAGACCTCGGGGAACCACTCTGCAGGAGCGACAAGACGGGTAAGTGGTGATTAAGGCAACCGCGAAATGCAAAACTCGAGTAGAGTCGGGCGAGGCCTACCGCGGCCTCGCCGCTGAACTGCCCAGGAGAGCCGGGGCAGGAGGATCCCAGGCAACCCCCATGCCAGCCTCGCCGCTTCAGGTCTGACCCCCCCAATTCGGGAAACCGAGGACTACCCTCGGCCTCGAAAGTGTCTCATTCACTGTCAGGCCCGCTTCCCTCAGGGGACACCCGGGCCAGACCTCACTGGCGGCCGGCACCTGCCACCCGCCCGCGCCCCGCTCCCT
>NW_010163772.1:0-225 GCF_000695765.1 Mesitornis unicolor
ATTGGGTGTCCCTACATTGGGTGTCCCCATGGTGCCACCCCTACCCCAGGTCTCCCTGTGTTGGGTGTCCCCACGGTGACATCCCCACCTTGGGTGTCCCTACATTGGGTGTCCCCACCCAAGGTGTCCCCATGGTGCCACCCCCACCCCAGGTCTCCCTACATTGGGTGTCCCCATGTTGGGTGTCCCAATCCCAATGTCCCCACGGTGGGGTCCCCAACGCGC
>NW_010163772.1:282-1064 GCF_000695765.1 Mesitornis unicolor
GGTGTCCCCACCCCAGGCGTCCCAATGTTGGGTGTCCCCATGTTGGGTGTCCCCTTGGGGGTGTCCCCGTGGTGCCACCCCCACCCCAGGTCTCCCTATTTTGGGTGTCCCCATCCCAGGCATCCCCATGGTGCCACCCTGCCCCTGTTTGTTATGGGTGTCCCCATGTTGGGTGTCCCCACCCCTGGTGTCCCCATGGAGCCACCCCCCCCACCCCAAGCATCCCCATATTGGGTGTCCCTACATTGGGTGTCCCCATGTTGGGTGTCCCCATCCCAATATCCCCATGGGGGTGTCCCCATGGTGCCACCCCCACCCCATGCGTCCCCATGTTGGGTACCCCCGTAGTGGCATCACCACCCCACGAGGGTGTCCCGATGGTGGCATCCCCCATCCTGGGTGTCCCTACATTGGGTGTCCCCACCCCGTGTCCCCGTACCAGGGTGAAGCCGTCGTAGATCTGCATCAGCTCCTCGGTCTTGTACTGCTCCAGCACCACCACCCCGTGCAGGGCCCCGCTGCGGCGCCGCGCGCAGCCCTCGCAGTGCACCAGGTAGGTGTTGCGCGTCCCCGTCTCGCTCGTCACGAACAGGATGTTGAACACCTCCACCTGGGGACACCGCGGGACAGGGGGTCACCCGCATGGAGACAGCCATGGTGTGGGGACAGCTACACCCCCAACACGTGGCTATGGGTGTTGAACACCTCCACCTGGGGACACCGCAGGGACACGGTGTCACCCACATGGGTACAACCACGGCCAGGACACGTTATGGGGGCCC
>NW_010163772.1:1586-2155 GCF_000695765.1 Mesitornis unicolor
ACACCCGCAGCCAGGACATCTTACGGGTGTCACCATGTGGGGACAACCATGATATGGGGACAGCTACAGCCCCACCACATGGCTATGGGTGTTGAACACCTCCACCCGGTGACATTACAGGCACACGGTGTCACCCACATGGGTACAACCATGGCCAGGACACGTTATGGGTGTCACCATGTGGGGACAACCATGGTATGGGGACAGCTACACCCCCAACACGTGGCTATGGGTGTTGAACACCTCCACCCGGTGACATTACAGGCACACGGTGTCACCCACATGGGTACAACCACGGCCAGGACACGTTACAGGTGTCACCATGTGGGGACAACCATGATAGGGGGACAGCTACACCCCCAACACGTGGCTATGGGTGTTGAACACCTCCACCTGGGGACACCGCAGGGACACGGTGTCACCCACATGGGTACAACCACGGCCAGGACACGTTATGGGTGTCACCATGTGGGGACAACCATGGTATGGGGACAGCTACAGCCCCAACACAGGGTTATGGGTGTTGAACACCTCCACCTGGGGACACCGCAGGGACACGGTGTCACCAC
>NW_010163772.1:2935-3300 GCF_000695765.1 Mesitornis unicolor
ATGGGGACAGCTACAGCCCCTACACAGGGTTATGGGTGTTGAACCTCTCCACCTGGGGACACCGCAGGGACACGGTGTCCCCCCCATGGGTACAACCACGGCCAGGACGCGTTACGGTGTCCCCAACGCGTGGCTGTGGGTGTCCCTGCCGTGGAGGCCGTGACCAGGACCACGCCATGACCGTGACGAGGCCTTGTCCCCGTGTCCCGCCGTCCCCCGGTGTCACTCACGTCACACTCGTTGCAGTAATACGCCGGCTCATCCTTCACCCGTCCCTGGTAGGCGATTTTCTTCCCCGCGCGCACCAGGCTCTCGCGCTGCACCTGGCAGTGCTTGATGGACTGCAGCAGGCAGAACCTACAGCA
>NW_010163773.1:0-8420 GCF_000695765.1 Mesitornis unicolor
CATCATCTCAGTGCTGGCAGTTGGAGCACCTGGAGGAGAAGTTTTGTCCCTCTGGTTCCTCTGGTCTAGTGTTTGTTAAGCAATCCTGCCCCTATCACAGTGTGCACTGGTGTGGTTAGTAGGTCAGAGAGGTTCTCCTGCCCCTCTGCTCTGCCCTGCTCACACCACAGCTGCAATCTTGTGTCCAGTGCTGGGCCCTTAGCTCAAGAACAACAGGAACTGCTTGAAAGAGTCCAGCAGGGCCACAGAGATGATGGAGGGAGTGGAGCATCTCCTGCTGAGGAGCGGCTGAGGGAGCTGGGGCTCTTGAGCTTGGAGCAGAGGAGCCTGAGGGGTGCCCTCATTCCTGGGGATCCATTGGGAAAGGGCAGTGTCAGGAGGAAGGAGCCAGGCTCTGCTCTGGGATGTCCAATGGCAGGACAAGGGGCAATGGTCCCAAGCTGGAGCACAGGAGGTTCAAGCTGCAGATGAGGCCAAAGTTTGTGAGTGTGAGGGTTCTGGAGCATGGCCCAGGCTGCCCAGAGAGGTTGTGGAGTCTCCTTGTGTGGAGACACCCAAAGCCCTGGCCGTGTTCCTGTGTGACTGCTGTGGTGATCCTGCTGTGGCAGGGGTTGCACTGGGGGGGCTTTCCAGGTCCCTTCCAACTCCTAACCATGCTGGGATTCTGTGATTCTGGTGGAATTGGGGCTGAGTGAATTTCCACCTGAAGCAGCAATTTCTCATTTCTTGATGCACATCTGTGCTGCAGCCCCATTTCCATCCCTTCCCTTGTGGAGGATGTCAGCATGGACATCCTGGGTGAGATTTGTCACGTTAAGCATCAGAAAGCACAGGTAAGAAGTTCATTGCTCCTAAATGCCCTTCCTTGGGTTAAAACCCGGCTGAATGGATAGAGAAACTCTCCATTCCTCAGACCCCAGCTCTACCAGCTGGTCAGGAAGGTCATCCAGCCTTAATCCAACGTGGAGCTTCCCTCTTTACAAGAAAACTTCTAGGTAGGACTAACAAATACTGTGGAGTAGGCTGAGCCTCTCCAGGGCCCTCAAGTCATTTCTTCCACCGTTTGCTGGGCTCACCCTGCCTGTGGTACGAAAATAGAAACTTTCACAATGAACTCAACTTTATCCCACTTGTCTGTGAGCCAGGGTTTAGGCTACGCTATAAATTATGATCCCAAGTCAGCTTGTGCCAGCCCTTAATTTGCGGTAACTTTATCCCATAAATGCCCCCATTGTTCAGCAAGGTGACACTTTTGCTTTCATTTCTATATTTATAACTTGCTTAATATCCCCTTTTACATAGGTTTTCTTGGATAACAAAAGTCAGCAAGCTTCCCTTTTCCTCTCCTTCCCTGGCCCACCTCAGCTCTCATCCCCCCGCATAGGAAAAAAACTAAAAGTGGAAAGAAAAATCAGCTGGAAAATAAGAAGTGGCTCCAGCCTAGTGCAGGGCTGGGTTTTCCTACATGCTGATGCATATGAATGTCCACTGTGTCATCATAGAACCATAGCATGGTCTGGAAGGGACATTTAAAGATCATCTATATCAATATCATCTGCATTGGGAATGCACCAACCCACCCAGGCAGCTGTTGTTACCTAATGCAAGAGATGTTATGACCTGGGAGCAACCAGAGACTCAGCTTTGCCACTAATTTACCCAGTGCATCTTTGGGTGAAACTCAGCTTTCTGTTTAAAAGACTCAGAGAAAGCAGGACATCCTGAAGTGAGATCCTGCCCTCACAGCACAGCTGTAGATTTGGGGTTGAGCTGGTTGGTTATGGTCAAGGGGACTCACCATAGCCTTAAATCAAAGGCTCTCCGGTCTTTGCAACCATATAAAGTTCTTCTTGCAGCATCTTGCCTTGTTCCTGCTCAACCTCAACAAGACTTGATCCCATGTTGCCTTGTAGCATCAGGCTGGGCACCGACCTGCATCATCCAAGCTGCCTTAGACCCAAAGACCCCTGGAGACCCAAGTATGGCGTGCAACCTTGTGAAACCTCACCTCTCAGTGCCTAGGGAAAACATGGGTCTAGGGATGTTCCTACCCCAGAGTTGAGTCCTTACATCCTTAAGACCTTAATGAAGCCCTTAATCAAGGAAAACCAGTTGATTTCACCACTCCCATCTCCTCTGATCCCCCTTCAAGCTGCTGGAGCTCTGTGTGTCACAGCCTGCCATGGAGTGATGGACATGTGCTGAGTCTTGTCTCACCCAGGGGCTCAGGAAGGATCCAGTTGTGGTCCCAGTTTCATCTGGGAAGGAGTAGGAGGAGGCTGAGCTGCCATCCCCTGCACTGCACCAGGTTGAAGGGGTTCACTCCCTGTGGGGTAGCGAATGTTTGGCTTCATTCCCCTTGGCCTTGGTGCCTGCATCTGGTTTAAAGTGAGCTTGCATGCCATCATCAGGGGTTCATGTGGACTTCATATGTCTGGCGATGTCTCCTGCCGTTGGCTGGTGATTCGAGGCTGTGGGGGTGTTTCTCCTGTCCACAGGACCCTTTCCAAAATCTGGGGGCTGCTGGATGCATCTGGGCTGTGGCTGCAGCCAATGTCACTTTAACATTGATTATTTTTTTGTACAACAGACCATGACGACTCCCGCCCAACGTGATGGAGGCCAGCAGGACACCCAGAAGGCCCAGGAGAGAGGCTGGGTGTCCTACAACAGTGTACACATCTTGCCTCTCAGCTTTAAATGCAGGAGGTTCGAAACCCAGATTGAGGGAAATGCCAAAATTTTGCAAACGATTGCTGCTCTTTCTTGGCTTGCACTCAGTTCTTGTCAGAGCTCCCTGGTTTCTCCTCGCCACCCGGGGACAAAACGTTCGTGTCTTTGGTGTATGAATGTGGAGAAACATCATTTTCAGCTCACTGCATATGGATCCACACCAGCCAAGGTCTTGCAGGTGAGTATTGAGGGTTTTGTGTTGACCCTACAGCTGCCAGGTCCCGCCTCGTGTTTGACCACCTATTTTTTTGGGAAACAGAGCACATGAAATGCTGCTGAACACAAGGTGAAAGGGTTTTGCAGCCCGCTTGCCCCCTTGTGTTTTTACCATGGGCCTTTATACACACGTGGGAAACACATCCATGCACACAAGTAAACACATGTAGTGGACACAAACGTCCAAACAGCTCACATGCAGTGTCCTGACCTAAGGAGTGTCTCACCAAAAAAAGGAAAAGCATTGTAGAAGAACTAAATAAACTTACCTCCTTTGCTTCTGATTTCTTACTGATGGCAAAATGGCAACTTACCAGATACAGCAAAGTTCGGCTTTTTTCAGCAAAGATTTCTCTTTTCTCAGGGGGAAGTAAAGGGCACTTTCCCTTTTCCCTGAAGAATTATACCTCATGGAGAAGAAATCTTGTTACTGAAATCCTATTTTTTCAGGACTTCTCAAACCAAAACACTCCTGCCTCTTCCACCCTGAAACCCTGGTTCTGACATTTTTAATTTCAGGAAAAAGGCTTTGGGTAAAAATTCGCTGCAAATCATTGAGATGGGTTCAGTTTAAAGCCAGTCAAGTGGCAACGACTTTGGAATTTAGAAAACCTTGATGTACGCATTTCTGTAGCCCTCCAGCTGCCCATAGTGTACCAGGAGAAGATGCAGGACCCATTTCACGCTGCCAAACCTGCAGGAGAGGACACTCATCCTTCCTGCAAACTGACTCACCTCGCTAACCAAACTAACAAGCCTCAGAGCCTCGCAGAGGAAGCCACTTCTGCATCAATTCTCTGCGATAACGAGACCACCCTTATTACTAAATAATTTCAAAAGGCTTTGCGCTAATCCCCTCTTCCGGATGTGTTGGCAAACAAGAAAGATGAGATGCTTTTTGTATGGATCAAGGGGGAAATCAGGGGAAGAAACTACCAATCAGGGGTATTTTTTGAAGGCTTCGAAGCTCTACAGCAGGATGCCTCCGTAGCCAGTGGCTTTTGTTCAACAGCTGTTTCTTGCAGTGGGCGGATTCTTATTTTAGTCAAACAGAAAATGAGCGATTTCCAGACAGCTTCAGCAGGGCCAGAGCATCTGCGAGCTCCTGAGAGCCTTTTGACAATGCCGTCAGCATTTATTTTTAAACGAATGAATAAGGGCAGCTCATTGAAAACTCTCCCTGAGTGCATCTCACTCCAACCGCCCACCCTTCGAATGGTGCCAGCTGCCGGGGACGGGTCCTGCCTTGCAGAAGCGATGCTGAGGATGCATCTCCAAGCCCTTTTCTTTGGCAAACACAGCAAGCATGGAATCCCCTGGCTGTACCACTTTCTTTTTGGTGGCACTGACTGCCCAGAGCAGAAGTGTCTTCAGCCCTCCATGGGTCTGTCCTCTATGGTTGTCCATAAGCAGCTGAATGAGTCTCCTGGTGTCATCTCCATAGCCTCAGCTGCTGTCCCAGAAGGGACAAGGTGCCATATCTGACAGCTCCCTCTGTGTTTTATCTCAGGTGCTCCAAACCGTCCCAAAAAGCAATAGACACTTTTGGCCACTGAATCCCACATGAAGACATTTGGGTTTTGCTGTGTTCACAGGTACTGATGTCCCAACTACCCCAAGCAGAGAAGAGGTGAGGACAGGCAGTGAAGCCTGGAGAGCAATTCAGCTCACCAGAGAGAGGTGGAGTCCACTGATTGCACAGCCTAGATCTCATTTTGCACTTTGGCTTCTCTTACCATTTGCTTTTCCTTCCTGTAGTGAATCCTTCCAGACTATGGAGCTTTTCAAGTCCTAAAGCAAGGAGAGAGGTGCTGAGCATGCAGGCTACTTCCTTTCCAGGGAGCTCCACCATCTGAACATCATGCTGGTGGCCAGGGAAGGAGAATGGAGAGATGAGAACTGAAGGTTTAAGGTCAAAAGCTAGAATCACGGAATCATTAAGTTTGGAAAAGACCTCTGAGATCACCAAGTCGAACCATCAACCCAACCCCACCATGTCCACTAAACCGTGTCCCACGAGATAAGCCACTCTATGTGTGCATGGGCTAGATGGTCAGCAAGACAAATGGATGGAAACTGTAGGCATACGGGGTATAGACATGAAGACATGCCAGCAAAGTCAAGAAAGGATGCTCAGGAAAATGGGGTGACCTCTGCCCTGTCACACTCTCTGGTCCCACCACTTCCTTTTGCATCAGTCAAGCAACTGGCGATGATGTCCAACCCCTAATGGGCAAGACAGGACTTCAGTGGGATGCAGGAGCTGAAGACATGTGCCAGTGACATGTGGAGCATAAACCAACAAGCTCCAAAACCAGACTGTGGATGTCTGTGTTATTGCCTCAGTGAGTCTTGTTAGGAGTTTGGTTAAACAGAAGGCCTCCAGAATTTCCTGCTTGATGTCAGGCACCCCTCCCCATTTCTAGCATCCTCTCACAGTCACAGTTTCCTGCAAGGAATTTACAGTTGTGATTAGGAAAAACCACCAAAATCCCAAGGGGAAGGGACAAGGATTGGCTGGACATCACATGGGGATGGATCTTAAGATTCTGGGAAGGGGTCTCTCCTTGCTCAATGCCACCAAACTGACTTCTCCTATCTCATCCTTCCTTATTTCTGGTCTGCTCTGGTCTGGCCTCTGTCCTCTCCTTTCTCCAAAATTCACACGCAAGGTAGTGCCACCAGGAGGCTGTTTTCCACCTGTGGAAACCGAAGGCACACGGAGACGTGGTCACCACAAGCCCACAGAGACACCAGCTCCAAGGTGGGTGGCTGCTCCTTAAAATGCTCCAGATCTCCAGCAGCTGGGGACCATCGGCAAAAACCAAACATCAACAACAACCTGGACCTGGCAAAGCCCAGCGGTGCCACGTGAGAGGCAGAGTTGCTGGTGGAGTTCAGCAGAACATTTTCGGGTAACAGCAAGGTTAGTTGCTCCCCGGGGGGAGGTGGGTTTGCTTACTTACTATTAGTTTCATGCTAGAAAAACATTTACTGGAATTTTTAGTGAATTATGCTCAGATGTGCCTGTGGTCAGTCCCACGTCTCACCGAGCTGGTGTTACCGCGGCATAAAGGAAAACAAGGTTTCCAGGGCTTCCTTTGGTCAATAAAAAAAGCCATAAATGAAATATATGGAGCAAAACTGATAAGTGTGGAGGAGCGACAGCTTTGTTCAGTGACCTGGTTTTAATTTTTCCTCCTCCCTCTTCACCTTTCCTTAGCCTTTCCTAAAGCTAACACCGCTCTCTGTGGCTGGTAAAGCCTGCAGTGCTGAAGATTTGGACGTGTCCCCATTCGAAGCTGATGTCCCCATGGCTGTTTGAAATCAGGACGGGTTTCTCCAAAGCCAGAGGAATTTCGCAGGTGTGAGGGAGCAGGTCATCGAGTTTCCACCCAGGCTGGTGGGTGGTTGGCCATCGCTTTGAGCAACAGGACCGATGGATTTACGGCCTCCCCACCGCAGCGAGGCCCCAGCTCAGATGAAGTTTCTCGAAGCGAGTGCGAAGGAGATAAATAAAAAAGAAACATGCTGCGCTGGATCGGTCTGGTCAGAAGCACCCACCGCAAATTCGGTGTGGAAATAAAGCACTTTTCATTTTTCCAGCGGCGAGAGCAATTAACTGTTAGAACGTAACACCCTGAGGACTGTGGTCGTATCCTGAGCTGGGTCCAACTGGAAGCCGTCCTGGCAGATATGGCTTGCCAGAGCGCGGGGTCTCACGGGGGCTCTCGGCTGCCGTAGGAAGGTTAATCCAGTGGTCTGTCACCTGGAAAACGTGCGATGGGTGATGGCTCCAGGTGCACAGCATGGGGAAAAATGCTTCAAGGTCCTGCCTACCCGGTGGACTGAACTTAACTCCTACATTGCCACAAAATTCAGGATCCAAACTTCGAGACTCGGGCTCTGTATTTTTCTTTTTTATTGAAGCTGATGCCGGTTCTGGACATTTGGATCAAATAAATCCCACGGCTCTCAGGTAGAGCCAGGGCTTTGGTGGCCTGTAGATCACCGCCGGTCAGTGCACATCCTTAAGCGATGCATCGCTGTCTGGATGCAGAGACCAGCACATCTGAGGACCTGGCTGTGACTTTACCCTGCTTTGATCCTGTTTGAAGACCTGAAAGGTCTGGAAATGGCCAAGGTAATTCCCTTTGGTGTGCAAAGTCCTCACTTTCGTGTGCTGGGATTTGGACTTTGGGGTCAGATGGCACCTCTTGACTTTCGTGTTTCAAAACTAACACTCAATCCAATGCCCTCACCAAACATGGATCATAGCAGGCTTTGAGGAGGATGAATGAAGTGGGGTTCAGCAAATCCAGATTGTTGGGTTTTATTTGTCTTGCCACTGGAATTCCCTGCAAGAAGCCTCCTCCTGCTCCTGTTTTCTGTATTACAGGGACTGCTGATTGCACTTGGCTCTTTTTCTTTTCCTATTTTCTTTTGCCTTTTTCTTTTTCTTTTCCTTTTTCATTTTTTCCTCTATTTTATCTCTTTTTTCTCTTTCTTTTTCCCTCTCTTTTGTTCTTTCATTATTTTGTCTCATTTTCTCCCTCTCCTCCTCTTTCTCTCCGCCCTTTTCGTTCTCTCTTTCTTTGTACACACCCCTATTTTCCGTATTTCAGATCTTGTTCCACTCTCTGTCCCATACTGAATTCTGGCCCATTTTATGACATCTTTGGGGGTGGTTTTCCATGGTGAAAGGAAATAAAAGGAACATCAAAGCGCCTGTGTAACACATCACCCACCTCTATGGCGAGTTTCTGTTTGCATTCCCTGCAGCAAATTGGGCTTCCCAGCAAGAGGAAAGGTCTGGGAGGAAAGGGGTGTGAGGAAAGGGGTGCATAAAATGGGGAGAGACACAGCTGCGTCTGAAAAAAGTATATCCCTGTAAGCCTAGAGATGCGTGGCTGGAATGTGAAGTCCATTTCCCCAGGAAGGATGCTGAGATGGCTGGATGCTGCCAAGAAAGGAGCTCCAGAAGCTGGAGGGAGCTTTGGGTCTTTTGCTGCTGCTGTTTTCCATTGCGTTTGGTTGTGGATTTGGCAGCTCTGCCAAACTGGAGCGCTCCCTTTGGCCAGCGAACAGCAAGCGCCCATTCAGGTCTCCCAGCACAACCCCCTTCTCATGTAGCTTTGGAGGGATGACTCCAAGCCATGAAATGGTTCATGCACCATGGCCCAGCCAAGCGCCACTCTTTCTGCCAAGCTTAAAAATGAAGGGAATAGTGATTGCAGACCAGAAGACACAGAGGCATGGAGTTAGGATGTGTGGGTGTCCCCAGTCTGGCACCAGCCCTGGTTGGTTTGCCCGTCCAGATCCTTCCCAGGCCAAGCTTCATCACAACACAGCTCTTGAACTGGGTTTTCTTTCCTTTCTCCAAGGTGGAGACAGCTGCCACCTTGACCCATAGCCAAATCAATGTGTACACACCCCCACCATTGGGGAATGACCTGTTGGAGAGCAGCGCA
>NW_010163774.1:0-10415 GCF_000695765.1 Mesitornis unicolor
CCAGGTCGCTACGCCTCTGAAGGCAACATGAAACTATTTGACTTTCAAACACATGAGGAGGCTTGCTTAAATCATTCTGACGTGGGCAGCTTGAGGACATCAGCCATGTTCCCATCCGTGGAGATCCCAGGAGGTCAAACCCCCACAGGGAGGTTATCAGGCAGCCTTTCCCAGCACCGAGCAGCAAGGTATCAGTTTCACACATGCAAAGGGGCAACACCACACCCCCCCCCAAAGGTTTTTGACACTACATAGTCTGTCAGTTAAGCATCTGAGCTGTGGAGGAACCGTGGCTGGAGTTGTGGTAACCTGAAGAAAAGAAGACCTCAAAGGCGAGTATTTTGGGGTTCGAAGTAGGCAAGCAGTGAGTTTCAGGTGAGATGGGCAGGGTGCACCCACTCTGCTCCACTGCTGTGTGCTGCCCAACCTGTTCCCGCACCACCTTTGTGCGCAGTGCTTCAGTGGGGTCAAACAGCTCTGGTATCTCCATAGGGATTTTAAAGCACCCTGCGAGTGTACCCTTAGGAGAACAGATCACTTTCCATGCTGATGCTGGTGGCTGTGCTGCATCCACAATCCTTCTTCCCAGTTATTTATTTTTATTGCTGTGATTCACAAGCAGCTGGGTGCTTCACTGTGAGTTGTGGGCATGACTCAGAGGAAACATAAATGCTGATAAAAACAGGGAGAGGCTTACAAGCTGAGCAACAGTGCCATTTTCCATAGTAATTCAGTCAGGGGTTAGTTTGCACCAGCTCTCTGATTTCACAAGAAGACTTTTAGGATTCTGAAGGTCCTCTCATCCTTTAGAGTACACAAGTCTTATTGCAGTATCTAGTGCCAGACATTTAGAAGGTACTCCTGAGTTACACCCTGGATTGGCGAGCAAACCTTTCTGCCTGTAGTGTTTCTGATTTTCCTATCTCTCTGTTTTTTCTCAGTATTGTTATATGCCAAATTTTAACTTCCCATTTATAAGGCATGCAGTACAAAACAGATTTTTAAGATCAAAAGGTTAACAATTCATTAGCCTAAAAAATATGAATTATTGTGTTAACAGGGAAGACCTGATCTTTCTAAAATGGCTTATTTTTTTTTTCCAAGGCCCCTTCTCTTGACTAAGCCCCAATTCATTATTGTGATGACATTTTTCAAATTATAAGGAACAGAAAAAGAAAAAAGAAAGGGGCTGTGAGGACACAGTTTATGACATGTTTCCGCACCTCCTCTTCTTTTTCCTTTTGTACTTATTTGCTTTCCTTGTCTTACACACACACCTCCCTTCACAAACGTGTCCCAGGATCAGTGCAAGAGATTTTTTTTTTTCATCATGTTGTGTTGAAAACTGGGTTGGAAGGGAAAAATCTGTCTTTTTCTACATAAATACAAACATGAAGCACCTGATTTACCCTGGTGAGGGAGAGAGGCTGAAAGAGCAAAAAGGCTTGGGAGAAACCAGGAAATAAACCTTCGGGATTTCAGGATTCACTTGAGCTATTTTATGTACGTGTGCCTTCTCTGCACCCACCTTTCTCACTGAACACACCCTCTCCCCATTCCCAGCAAGCCCCCGGGGCATGCTCCTGCGATGCAGGGGGCACTACTGGACCTGGGTCTGTCAAGCACAATGAATTTACATGTGTTTAGACCTGCTGTCAGCTTCAGGTGGATCCCACCTCTGTGGAAAATGTCCCATGGGCTTCCACAGAGTCCACCTTTTGCCTGGGGCTGTAGGGCATTTTGTCTGTAAAGGGTATCACTTTCTGAACAGCTTTAGCAACAGCCGAATAAACCCAGTACTGTACTGCAAACAGTACAGATCAATTTCCACCACCAGTGCTGAACAACAAAAAAAGGTTGATCTTTCCCCTCTGGCCGATCAACGGGAAAACACTTCTTTCCTCTGCCACCTGAACATCCAGGGGAACTCCAAATCCTGCTCTTCCTTAACTTGCCTACCTAAGCAGTTTACCTTACATGGCTTTTGAAATAATTTATACCAAATTATGTAGAGCTGAGTAAAGCAGAGCAGGGACTGGGACTATTTCTAGTCCTCATAGACAGTAATGTTGATTTATTTTGAGTGCTTTTTCGCGCTTACTGCAGCTAATGCATGTTACATCTGTGTACTACTGCTCACTGCAGCTGCTGGCCCTGCAGAAGGAAGTCCTCACTTTAGCCACAGAACTAATACATCACAGAAAGGAACAAAACAGTCATCTCCAAACTGCCTACACTGCTGAGACCTCATTAGGAGGAGCAGTCATCTCTGTGCAGGCAGAGAGGTTAGCACTGGTCTCAGTTCAGCAAAACATCTAAACACATGCTCCACGTTGCACCCATAAATCGCTCTGCTGAGCCAGCTGCTATTACCATGAGCTGTCTTTTTTAAAAAAAAGTGCCAGTAAACAAGGTTTTAATTGTCTTGGGACTTTCAGTTACTTTGCTAGATCTGGCCGTAGCTCTGCTTTCTGGGGTGCTGAAAGCCAACATTTGCAACTGTGATAAATGATTCAATCTCAAATAGAATTTTGTAACTAAAGGTTATAATTTCTTCAAAGAGTAAATGCAAGCAAACAGCGCTGGGTGCGTGTGGAGTCTGCGCTCCGCCTCCGCACACTGTACAATTCTTTTACCGGGTTTATATTTCTTTAACTAATACATATTAATTAAATTTCTCAATACGCCTATATATATGCATAACCTATCCCCGCTTCATATTATAATTAGTTTTCCTCCTATTTGCACTTGTGCAGTATCTTCTCTCAGTGGTCGTCCTTATCTTCTTGCGCAGATTCAATTACTTCTTGGTTTTCTTTTTTTTTTTAAACAGCAGGATCAGTGTTATCGATTTCTGAAAAAAGTTCTCAAGCAACTATTTACATTGTGTTTCACTTCCTCCCTATCTGGTTTTCTTGTAAAGACAAACAAGATAAACCCGAAGGTCACTGGTCACTCTTTCCTCATGACCTCAACATTGTTTTTTCCTAACACGAATCAGACCGACATATCTCACAGCAACAGACTCACCCTGGCCTGGGACACTGTGAACTCCAGGATGTGCTTGGCAGTTTTCTGATCAGTGATTTGCTTCTCTGGTTTGTTTTCTCCCTAATGACTTTGCTCACTTGGCTGCTTCCTTTAATTGCTTTGTTACTCCTTTTCTGATTCTCAGAAGACTTTCTGCACAGTGAACACAATGGGGAGGCATCCTGCCCGCTCCTCCAAACTGCTGGTATGCAGGCATGTGAGCACATCTCACCCAGGGGCCTGAGGGTAGAGCAGGGACCTGCCCCCAGCAGAGACGAGTACCTCAGCACCCAGGGGTTCGCTTGCAGTGTTGTTTTTTTTCATTCCAGTTCCCCTGAATAGCTGCTGCTTTTAGTGTCATAAGGAAAGCTCTTCATTTTGAAACTCGGCATGAAGGGTAACGACAATGACTGGCCAAATACAGCGACTGTTTGTGGAAGTATCAGGAACACAACCAATGGGTTCAGTTCATCCCACTAACTGGCAAGCTTGAGCTGTATAAACAAGCAGAGAATGCTCCTGCCCTCAGACATTATGGCTGCAGTTCATTTTCTTTTTCTTATAACACTTCAAGGTTTCAGGTTTTCAACCCTACAAAGGACAATAGAGCTTATGAGAGCTGCATTAGTATACTATTAACTTAGTGATCCTCTTGAATTTAAGCTGGTATTTAAAAAAATAGAAATAAAAACAAATGTGCTGAGGGAAAAAAGTAGTTGTTTGTTGATTATTTTTTTTATCCAGCATATCTGCAGCTGGCTGATTGCTGAAAAATAGCAATGGAGGAAGGCAAAAGCAAAGTACTTCAAGAGCCTCTTACTCCCACAGTGCTGTAGCACGAGGAGGTGATTCGTAACTGAGTGGTTATGGTACTGGGGGAATGGCCCTGTCAGCTCCAGACCAATGCTTCTCATCCAGGCCAGAACAAGCCAGGGCTCCATGCTGAAGTCCTCTCCATGGGGATGGATGTGGCTACAGCCACAGGTAGCTGCAACAGGGCAGCAACCACAGGTGACCCAAGGAGGCAGCAAGCCCAGTTTTCCTGCAGTGGCACCCAAACAGGTCAGTTTCATGCAGCATCTTTCTGAGGAAATCTGTAAGGCAAACAAGTGCAAAATGTTGGGTTGGTGGGCATGTGGGGCTCTGCAGGCTCATGTGAGCTGTCTTGGAGGGGCTTCTGCTTTTCTTCTGGACAGTTTTGAGATGCACATTGTACTTCCCGTGTTTCCAGTAGCACTTGCCAGAGCCTGAGGGTCAGTGTGTGCACAGATCTGGAAGCCTGCCCAGATCATCCTTCTGCTCATAAAATTTCCAGCATGGAGAAAGTGAGCAAACAGCAACAATTAATTTCATCGTCCTGATGTCCAGTGACTGCTGCTCAGATACCACAGGCCTGGCATGGACCCAGTTCCTGTCACCGCTTTGCTGTGTCACTACTGTAAGAATGGCATGAAAGTCATCCACTGACATCTGCGGGTGGGCAGGGCTGTGGAAGACCCAGCGTCACTCAGCATGAAGGAGGGCTGCTGTTAGCAGGTCTCTGGAGCACGAGTGCATCCGGCAGAGCAGGGAACCCCCTGCGATGAACAAGGGCCGCACGCAGTCCAGCTGTGTTTTAACCCAGACTACACAAAAAGTGTTTGTCTGACACTGGGCTATAGCCCTTCTGGGAACCAGAGCCCACCAGGACCACACTGATACTTGTTTGTGCTCAGAGAGAGCTCTGCTGCTATCAGACATGGTTTCCAGTTCTTTAACTGGGAGGTCAACCAAAACTTCTATTGTAAACAGCATTTTAACTTTCTCTGATGGCTGCCATCAGCCCTCGGCCTTCCTGTGCCAGGTTCTCAGTGTTTGGGACTGGTTGTTCTATCTTGACATGGTAGTAGAGGCTGTCTGTGACAAGTGGGTGGAGGGGGCTTCATGGCTTCACAGAGACCATTTTTTTCCTGCAGAATTTGTAACATCCTGCTCTGAGTGTGGACTGGCATCTCAAGTTTGCTGCTTTCACATCATCTGGGCTCTCCACCTGCACAGGTCGCATGATCCAAAGGACTTTAACTGGGATTTGTTGTGACAGGAGGTTAAAAATGCTTCCTGCTCCCCAAGGTTTGCCTGGATTACCGGCTCACCACAGACCATGCATCCTGTTGAAACCATGATCACCCACCCACCTGGACCGAGATAAGAGGTCGTCTTGCCCTGCTTTTGGGAAAGGAAAGCCAAAGTGCATGCAAAGGGCTCACCTGGCTCCACTTCTGCCAGACACATTCAGACAGTCTGAAAAAGGGCTGAGTTTTCTGCAGCTCCATCCACCAGCAGAGATTATCAGTTTGGATTATCAGACCTGTTTATCATCACATCTACAGTCACAGCCTGCAGCAGTTTCTCATTACCATTTATAGGTGGCAGATTGACTCAGGCCTGGCCAGAATAGGGGGCAGGTTAACAGCGCACCCCAGAGCCCCCATTACCCTCAGCATGGGGCTGCCCTGCTTCAAGGTGCCAAAAGCTCAGGCGTGCATGGGCCAAAATCAGAGGATAGCAATTGAAAATACAGAAAGACATGGGAGGAGCATGAAACCACAGAATAGCTACTCAACTTCTGGTGCCCAGAAATCACAGCAAGGGGATTTGTAAGACCATCTGTCTGAATTATTTTTTATTTGAGTTGAGGCAAAGAAAGCAAATGAAAAAAAAAAAGAAGTTAATGACTACCTCTCTGGAAAAAGCATAGAAGACTAGAATACGATTTTTCCCCCCCATTTCAGTCAGTTAACATTCCCTCAGAAATGGCTACAGTCAGCAGCTCCTTTAAACCCCAAGTAGTTCCCTAGCTACAACACTACAAAACACAACATTGCTTTGCAAAAGAAAAAGCATGGTGGAACCTGAATTTGTATGCCCATTTACACATTTCCTTTGCACAAAACCACTGATTTAATATGTGAACACTGGCACAAAGAGGAATATTTATCTGCTTGTACATTCAGTTTTCTTTTCTGAGTATCCTGTTGTTCTTGAGAACATCTGCAGTTTAGCACCCTTTGATTGTGTATTGGCCCAGGTTTTCCCAAAAGAAAACCATTTTCTAAATTGCATTAAAGAAACACTTTGACAATGTAAAGAATTGGCTCCTTTCAGTTCCTGATGTAGATGCTTTCCATTCGTGATGTATGTTAGAAAGACCTCCAGAGCTGGAACAATGATTTAAAAATAAATTTCCAAATAGCGGTGCACAGGTGCATGGAAGTGATTAACAGTCAGAATGAAGCCAGACCTATTTAGATCTCTCAGACTGTACAAACAGCAAGTAAAGTCAGGGCCGATTCATGCAGTAATGTTCTCCTTCCCTTTTTGGAACTCAGAGCATCTTGAAGACCACTATCTCAAGGCAAAACTGACACCTTTTTCTGCTGAAGATCTGAAGTCTGGGTCCTCAGGCTAGGTAGCTCAGCAAGTATTTACACTTTCCTTATGCAGACTAGGAAAAAGTCCAGCCCAGTGGGAAACTTCATCATCACATATAATGTTTAATTACAGTCAGGGGTTAAGCAAAACAGGATTTTGACGAAATAGAAATAGTTCTCAATCTGTATATATAATTTTTGAACATAAAACACACTGATCTGGAGAAACACAATTGTTTTCTGATGCATTAGCTCTGTGCCCTAGGGTAATTTTCAGTTTGTCTGGTGTTCACTTTATGCAGACCTGTTTTACCTGGGTCCAATGCAAGTTTGGTGCTGCCATTCCCAGTGCCTGCATTTACAGCAACATGCAAATCAAAAGAGGGGTTTCACCAGCAGCTGGCAACCTAAATATAAATAAGTGTAGACAGGCATGGGATGTGTGGGTACAGGGATTGCTAGGCACTCAGAGCAGGACAAGCAGAGGTTTTATGGAGCACAGCTGGAAGAAGTATCCCAGCACCCACCTCTGAGGTACTCCCACTTACTCACCTACCCGCTTCCCACAGATGGGGTTTCCAGTCCAGTAGCATCTTCCATCTCTGGTATCCTGCCCTGGTTTGATTGCTGTTCCCTCTGAGACCTTCTGCAAAATGCATGCTAGGAATGGATTTACTTGCTGTCTTCAGACAAGGAATGCCCCAAGCAAGGACACTGCATACTCTAGCATAGGGATGCCTTAAAAGCCAGCATAACAGCTTGTTTAAAGAGTATGCAACACATGGTGACAATGTGTCATCTACACTGCTGTGATGTCCAGGACAGTTCTGCTGCCTTTGAAGGGATTGCTTTTGAAGTATGCTCATATGCTGGCAACCAGGATTAAGATGCAGCATGGCTTGACATTAGCACGGGCAAGGACTAAATAAAAAGGGCTTGAGAAATTCTCATTCTTTTCAGCCCTCAGTTCCAGCATGTGTTTTTTTTTCCCAAAGTTGCAGGAGTTTTCTGCTGCGTGCTGCAAGATGCCCACTATTTGCACCATCCCTTCAGGAAAAGCAATCCCCCAGGGTGACACCTAAGAGGGATCACTTTCAGCCTGTTGTCAGAGAGCAGCAGATTTCTGTAGCATTGATTAGAGCTTCCTGGGGTATCTGGCCTTCGAAAGCAGGGATTTCTGAACATGAGTTTCTGTTCTGGGGGGCTATGGTCCCCTCTGGGATTAAAGGCTCCAGAAAATGCCTTCTCTGATAACACCGTTGGCACAGTAACACAGTAGGTCAAAGCTGGGCTCCAGGGGCCATGCTTACACCTACTTCCATGCACATGTCCATCTTCCTTATTGCTTTGATTTGTTGCAAGGGGGAGTTCAGCAGTCACCCATCACATGCAGAGCACAGATGTTTGGACTTCCTCTCAAAAGTCAAATGCAGGTGTACCCTTTCCGGGCAGGCAGCCAGGGTTTACAAAGGCTGAGGACATCCTCTCCTTGCATGGGGAAAGCTCTGCCACGCAGAGGCTGCTCAGCCATGCACACAAGGACTGGGAATGTCCCCTAAAGGCACTGAAGGCAGAGCCCAGCTGCACTGCCCAGGGAAGGAGAACACCAGGCAGGCAACAGCTCCTCAAATGCTCCCTCACTCTGGGCAAACCCCTTCTGCCTTTCTACTTCTCCAAGCAAAATGTGTGTGATTAGAGACCAGGCTTCATAACAATGCCCTCCTTTCTCACGTTCACCTGGGGCTCGCAAAAGAATATAAAACACAGAGGAATATATGGCTGGAAAGGACTTAAAATTAAAAAAAACAAACTCATCAGCACTGAGCAGAAATGTGACATCCCAAAAGCTGTCAGGGAAGGAGACTCCGTGGTGGCTTGGACAGCTCTGAGCAGTGTATTTCTGCCCTGCCTTTGCAGAAAGCATTTATCCACTTGCCATCACAGGTCACACTTGCAGCAAATGAGGTTGATCACTTGTCTGACTTCTAATAGGCCCTGAGAAGAGTGGATTTATGTCCTCATATATAACTGAAAACCAGCTCATCTGCTGTCTCCTTGGTAAATGAGAACTTCTTTCTGCCTTTCCCCAGTTATCTGTATGTTTCTAAGGCTTCTGTATAGTGTTTTTTTGCTTTCAGTTAGCTTTTTCTCCCAGCACTCAGCTCCCGCACATGCATGTTACTGCAGCTGAGCCCTACCCAGTTCTTAAGTGAAAATGACCTTCCTTGGCTGGGGCATGGCTTTTATTATCCATCCCACAGGCTCTGCCTTTTTTCTGCAGCATCACTCTGCTAGTGCTTCTGGTGTCTCTTGCTTTCCTTCCACCCACTGCTCCTGTGCTGCTATCTGAATACTCTCTGTTCAGTTCCCATAGGTGCGTTTGATTTCTCTTCCAGATGCCATGCTTTTTTGCTTCTCTTGGTTTTCATCCTGCTGATGGTGTCTGTGGCCCAAGCATAACTGTTGGTGCAGACGGTTTGTCTGCTGAGATGAAGACAAGTTGGTCAGTAAGACACTGACTGACTGATTGCATTGGCCTTCCACAGCCTATGTGCCCTTTTTATCCATTTCCAACTCCCTGCAAGCCCCTCCAAATTTTTTTCTCCTCAGTTCTTTCAGATTAATGGCTGGCATCTTTAGCAGGGTTTAAATAGTCTGAGGGAAACAGCTTCTTCCCTGTCTCTCCTCATGAGTTTAGAGGTTAGGGAATAACTTACATGGCTGAGGGAGCGGCAGCAACTAAATGCCCTGGCTTTTCGATGTTGTTGAACCACGCTGTCGTGATAGCCGGAGCCCCTAGACAAGATATAAAGCTGTGTGGGGGCATTTCCATCGCACTTCTGGGCACTTCACCTCAAAAGGTACGACCCAAGGGAGATGCTGAAGAAACCCAGCTGCAAACCAGCCAGGCTCAGTGGCCTCCTGGGAAGCTCTGGGAGACGGTGCCATGCCTAGGGCATTGTCTTCCCATGGAGAAGAAACAGCTTCTGGAAATCTGGTCCTCTGTTCCCCAAACTCAGCTATTTATAGGCCTGCGTTGTCACTGCATTAGTTTCTCATTTTGCTTCTTTTGCTGCTGGGAAAAAAAGATAAAATTGACTCAGCAGCCAAAGACCATTTACCATGGCATGAAGCAAATGGTTTGTTTGGAGGTGCTCTTTCCTTGTTAAGTAATTAGCAGTGAAGCAGAGAGGAGAGTGGAGGAGACTCCCATGTGGGTAATTGATGGGCAAAGACGGTCAGCATCACCAGAGGAGCAGCTGGACCACACATCCCCCTGATTGCATTCTGATGCCTGCCACAGGTTTCTGGTTTGCCAGGAGACGTCAGCGGGAGCTGCAGAAGCTCTGTGAAACCAGAGATGGGGCTCAGGAAAAGGGCCCTGTCACAGAAGGGACTTTTGTATAAGTTGTGTTTTGACTCTCCCTGCATTGGAAACACAACTGATTTGTTGAAGGTGTCAGGAGCAGGAGGGTCTGCAGAGCTTTCAGATCATTGCTACAAGGTCATCATTTCTCCATGATTTACACCTGTTTACTTTGTTCTAAGGGAGCATCTTTGTCTGTTTTCCCTGCAGGCTCTTGAACCCCAGAGATTATTCCAGTTTGCCCTTTGAATCATGCATATTTCAAAACCCAGGAAAAACCCCAAAAGGGAGAAAGTGTGGCCTACATCATAGGGTCTCTGCCGCTGCACACAGGAGTTTTTCTAAGAAAGCCTGATAGTCAACATAATGCTAGACAGCCCACACCTCCTCCTATGTGGAAACCTACAGAAAAGATTGCCCAACCTACTGATCATTGCGGAACAGCCTTTTGCAAGCACATAATCCTGGCACCTTTGTTTCAGCTACTCGTTAGAGGGGACTCTTTCATTACTTTGCTTGGAAAAGCAAGAAAAGAGAGGGTATTGCTGGACACCCACCCTCCCTGCACTCACAGCATTTGCAGAAGTATGCAGGACTTGTGCTGCTGA
>NW_010163774.1:10446-15125 GCF_000695765.1 Mesitornis unicolor
AATACACAGACATAAGCTGGCCACAGAAGGGAAGCAAACCCACCTCCTGACCAGCATTTCCCTTTTCTGGCTGGTATAAGCTTGGGAAGGGACTCCCATCGAGTCAGATGTAGTTAATGTTACAGATATGCTGCAGAGAAAACATGCCAGAGAGACACTCCCACTTTCCCTCTGCAAGTAAAGCAATACAAACTGCAGATAATCCCACTCAAATGCCCAGGGGAGTTACTAATGGCTCCAGGCACAGCAAGAGGCTCACACCAGGGAGCAAACCTGAAAATAAGAGCATGAAAAGAAAATAATTCCATATAGCTTCCCAAGTGCAGAAGGAGGGAAAGGAGAAGCATTGTCATTTTAGTATCTACCACTGGATGAGCACAATAGCAAAGATCAATGGATGCTTCTCCCTTCTCGAACACATTTTGTCAGTGTTGACTGCATTTGACCAAGGAGCTGAGGTCCCCAGCAGTGTCAGTTCTTACACTTTTCACGAAATTCAACACTTTAATCGGGCCCTTCCTCTCCACACACTCCCCAGTCAACAATACATTCAGCATTCACCAAATACAGGAAGCAGGGCAAAATCACAACCTAATTATGAATAGTCCCAGGCTGCTAATTAAGTTACAGCAGGGCTGTCTGAACACCATGCATGCTGTTGCGGTGGGAAAGACAATGGGTTCAAGGACAATTACAGCAGAAGTCGGCGGCTGTTGTTCAGCATCCGTCATTGACACAAGCTGACACTGAGACCCCGCAAAGGAGGAATGGTGAAAGATCGCAGAGGATTCATTGCTGGCAGAGGTCCCATCCACATGGACAGTGTGTGCTGTCTCCCTACTGTGTCACCATCACAGCAAGCATATTCTCAGGGGCTTTCCTTCAATGTGCATTTCTTTCCCCTTGCTTTTCCAAAAGCAAAATGCATGCAGGAGAGTCACTGTGCATGCATCACTCTTGTGTGTGACCCACAAAATACTTGTTCCCAAACCGCATCATCACTGTCCTACAGCTATTTGTTTTACAAATGTCCAATACGGCAGAAGGGGAAGCCGAGGCCATCCCACCTTCCCTGAAAGCACCATCTCTTAACTGCATGTCATCCATGGGGTTGGCCAGCTCCTGAAACTATCAGAGACTCAAAAAGCCTATTCTTCCTATGACTCAAAACTTTTCCTTAAAGAGCCAGGCAGTAGTTAAGATGACCAGAATACAAGTGAGAAGGTAATTGTATAAACTAATAAAAGTTTTTTTTTCTCTACCTGAAAACAAAGCTTCTGCATGTTTCTAAAAAGGAATCCCACCCCCAGAGCTGGTCTTGTCAGGGAAGCTATTTAATTTCTGCTTGCTAAATACTGCTGAAGGGCCCTAAGCCAGGTGAGGTGCTTTACTGCAGTATTAGCAAGGCACATGGGCAAGAAGAGCTGATTTTCATGGCTTGTTCTGATTGCCCTCTAGCACATATTTAATTTTTTATTATGTACTTATTAGGCCTTTCCACACCAAACAGTGCCTGCATGTTATGTCCCGCTCTTTATTATTTCTAGTTCCGAGGGTACGTGTGCTGTCCCCAGCTCTGTCACCTCACCACAGCCTGCCCTGGGCACACGGAAAGAAGAGAGGTGCAGACAGACACAAAATCTGCAGCTTGCTTTGGATCTGCCTCAAAATTGGTCAGAAGTGAATACTTCTTAGTGGGTGGTCTCTCTGACATTTTGGGGCAGCTTTTTTGTTCTCCAATACATTTCCTGCTGCTGACACAGCAACTGCAAGTGGCTAGGAAAATGAGCTGGCCGCGACACATGGGTTCAGATGTCCCTGGCATGCCAATTTGCTCTTTTCTCTCTACCAGCTCCTTTGAGCAGGGATCATATGTACAGTAAGTTACCCAGGGTGAAGGCAGAGTAACAGGGCATCTCCTGTTTGGAGCTTGACCGCTCCACTGTAAAATACACCTGTAATGACTTAGAGACAAAACAGTTTACTGCAGCACTGATGATCAACAAGGCCAAGTTGCATTTTTGAAGGGAACATGCCTGAGGCAAAATTTGTTCAGAGGGCAAAGCACTCACACAGCAAGAGACATTTTGCAGTTTTCCACATCTGGACCTCCCACTAGGAGATAGTTCAATATCTGGGAAGCTTTGAGAAACAGAAGGAGAGAAATAATATGTATCATTTAACATGTTAAAAATAGAAACATGGTAAGACTTGGATATTACTTTGGACACATATATTTATTCAGGTGCTTTAATTCTCCATAAAACATGTCATATGGGCCTTAAAAAATAGCACATGTCCCTAGCACAGATAACATAGTGGGAAAATTGATCAAACTTGGTAAATGTATACACAGTTCACACCCAGTGATTGCCTGATTAGTATCAGGGGTGATTTTGTGCATGGAGCATGAATGATGTCCGTCTGTCAAGAAGAATTATAATTTTCTTGGGGACTTAACATAAAACATAAAAGCCTTTCCCTTTAAAGGGAAAGATCAGTGCTGTCACTGATCTGTAATCTGCAGATTTCTTTTTGTTAGCTAGGTCCCAGCACCAAGGGTTAGTGTGACCATGTGCAAAACAGTGATTGATCTGTTTGAGAAAAAAGGCAGGGATAGGGCTGGGCATCATTTCATGACAGCTCAGACAAAAAACCTTTGGAGGGTTTGCCCAAACAACCTTACTGGTTATGAAAGAAAGCACTGCAGTTCACCTGATGTTTGACAAGAAAGAGTGATGAAGGAAAAGAAAAATACAAAGAGACAAGTGAAAAAAATATTTGTTCTTATTTTACAAATAACACAGCAAAGAAAGCAATCAAACATGAAGGGCAGCACAGACAGATGGAGCTGACAGCCAACATGAGCGCTGAAGAGGATGTGTGGGACCTCGTGAACTCATGTTTGTGGGTTAAACATCAATACATACAAAGGAAAACCACAGCGGGCACTGCCATTTGAAGAAAAAATCAGGGAGCAGAAGCACACTCATACGCAACCACTTTCCAGTGAGGTGTTTGGTGTGTAGCCTTTAGGAAGAGTAGTCACCTACCATGGGGGAAGCAAAATGTGCCAGGAGCTGATATTTGAGGTGTCTTTGCGTACATCTGGTATGCCTTTATGTGCACACAAGTATCACTGATCTGTATGTGCTTGTTTCGCACCAGCATATTTTAATTCAGCATTAATTCTGGAGGTCAGTGAATGAGCCCCTGGCAAAGCGATCAGGGCCAGGGCAGCTCAGAGGACCAAAATGCACTGTCCCTTCTGGGGGTGCACCCAAATGCCATGTGTTTCCCTGCCCAGCAGAACTGCAGGGAAGTCCTCCCCACCTGCAGCTGCTGCAGCATGAGGAGTTTGCATCCGTCCAGCTGTGCCTCTGGTAAGGTTTGGTTGGGGTGCACGCCTGGTTTTCATTATGAAATCCCAGGGAAACGGCAGCCAGGGCCAAGTTCATCCATAGTGATGCAAATTCCCCTAACTTAGAGGCATTGCCCTACTTCTGACACTCGCCCCAAATTCCACCTCACCCATGTTTGCTTTGGTGTAAGTTAGTGACCAAGTTCAGTAAGAAGACCACCAGCCCCCACCTCCCCAGCCTTCACAGAGTTTTTTTTTTAAGGGAGGGAAAATAAGGAAATAGCCTGTGGGAGCAGAAGGTATATTTATAAGCATTAGCAAACATTTTTGGGAAAGAAGGAACTTTTATAGCACAGGCTTTTTATCATAAAGTTAAAAATAGTGATTTTTGGTTTTAAGATGATAACCTACAGACCCAACATCTATTTGAGTCTCCCTCCAGAGATGTTCCCACTCACACAGGTCATCCCATGCAGCCGAAACCAATGTCCAAAGCTTTGCACCAGCAGTGTAAGTGGAAGCAGGCTGCTGCCCAATACACATTTTTCAGCTCCATATCTCTCACAGGTGATGACATCCCTCTTTGCCCTCAGCTGGAAGCTCAGCTGGTTGCATCCCTGCACAGTGTGACCACCAGCTAATGGCTAATATCCTTGTATGGGAACTGGGGCTAATGCCGGTTCCTCATCTGTATACCAGTCTAGCAACTCACTTTGAGAGGTCAGGAGCAAGACAGACATATACACTGAACTAAGGACCATTGCTTTCCAGGGCATCATGTCCTTCTGCTCTTGAAATAGGATAATTTCACTCATAACACCATGACAGCGGGTAGCTCCTTTGGTAAGCTTGGAATACAGCAGTTCATCACAAGTATGCACCTTTAGGAGATCTCTGTGTCTGTGCTGGTGGTACCAAAGTAGTAAATGGGATGGGGCTGGCTGGGATTTGTAAACTTGTAACTTCAGTTCTCTTCCCCAGTTATTCCAGTTGATCTGTGGCCTTGTTCAAACCTCCCAGTTTCTGTATTTCCATTTTTCCTCCTGGCAAAGCTTACCCTTCTCTAGGAAGAAGCTGCCCCACGCTACCCAATGAAGCCAGCAGCAGCCAGGTTCAAAGCAAACCAGAGAAGGTGGCTCCTCGCAGGGTGGATGAACCCTTCCCCACAGGCTGTCATGGACATAACAAGTGCAAGGGGTAACCACGACCACTGCCTGGCTTCTTCCTCTCTCTCGCTGGTGCCTTCACCTCAGGACCACCACCACTCTGTTGCTGCAAGAGCCCTGTTGCTGTGGGTAGTTAGGGCCTGGCGGCCGGA
>NW_010163775.1:0-219 GCF_000695765.1 Mesitornis unicolor
TGGTGGGGGTCCCATCATCCTTGTGGGGGTCTCATCACCCAATGGTTACCCATGGGGGGGTTCCCATCACTCTGGGGTCCTTGTGGGGGTCCCATCACCCCTATGTGTGCCTGTAGTGGGGGTCCCATCATCCTTGTGGGGGTCCCATCACCCAATGGGTACCCATGGGGGGGGTCCCATCACCCTGGGGTCTTTGTGGGGGTCCCATCCCCCCTGGGG
>NW_010163775.1:533-746 GCF_000695765.1 Mesitornis unicolor
ATCACCCCTATGTGTGCCTGTGGTGGGGGTCCCATCATCCTTGTGGGGGTCCCATCACCCAACTGGGTCCCTATGGGGGGGGTCCCATCACCCCTATGGGTGCCCATGGCAGGGTTCCCATCACCCTGGGGTCCTTTTAGGGGTCCCATCACCCCACGTGGGTCCTGGCAGATGCCACATCTCCCCATTCCTGTGTTTCTCGTCCCCCCCTCC
>NW_010163776.1:0-574 GCF_000695765.1 Mesitornis unicolor
ACCTTGTTTGATTGTGTATAATACTGACCAGCTTACGGTTTTAGGAACGGCCCTCTCCATTCCTTTTGAGATCCACCCTTGATATGCCTGCAACTTTTCCTCATGTGCAGACCTGTTTGCATCCCATTTTGGATGTTGTAGGGGGAGGTATTCTTTTACATCTTCCCCCGTAGTTTTATAATACTCCTCAGCCAATTCCCCTGCAGTTTTTAAGACTGTGTTTCCGTTTCAGTCATACATTCTAATAATAATTGTATATTATTCCAATCAGGATTGTGTTGCTTTACAATAAATTGAAAATGCTTGGTCACACTTATTGGATCACTCCGGTAATCCCTAGCAACTCTTTTCCATACTTCTAAATAGGTGGTGGAAAAGGGTACCTTAATTAGCATTGTCCTGCCGTCAGGTCCTACTGCTTCTCGGAAAGGTGCCTGCAAAACTGTTAGTGCAGCCTTTTTCCTGGTGCAGGAGGATACAGGGCTATCTGGGGGAGTGAAGGTTCTGCCCGAGTCCGAGTCCTGTTTCTGTGATCGAGGGGGAGGCTTAAGCAAATCAGTTAGATCTTGTTCTG
>NW_010163776.1:650-1416 GCF_000695765.1 Mesitornis unicolor
GCTCGAGGGCAAGTACCATAGGATCCTGTGGCGGCATGATCCCGCAGTCTCTTTGCCACTCCGGATGGTTTCGGAGGGTAAAGAACATGTCCGCATATGTCATTTCCCTTTTCTCCTTAAAAACAATATCAGTTGTAGAACAGTATTATAATCTATTGAACCGTTAAGTGGCCACTTTGCCTCATCTTCTAACTTATAGAGCGGCCACCATTGGTTACAATATTTAATGAGCATCTTTTTACTTTCTGTGCCTCCAGATCCAACTAGGTCTTTCCAATGTGCTAATATGCATCCTAAGGGGTTCTTTTTTGGGATATCCCTGTCCTGTGTGTTACCTGTTGTTGTCTATCTCCTATTATCTTTTAGTTTCCACTTGAACCTTTTATTACACTCCCGCAGGGTCTGTTCCCAATTTTCTTCTAGGATGTCCCAAATTTCTGGGATCAAGAGCCCTTTTCCACAAACCAACTTCTTGATCTCAGGCACCTAGGCCACCTGGCTCTCCTCTTAATAGATGACTTATACCACCGCTCCCCGCAAGATTGGCACTGCAGTATAACCCAAACCTGATGCCACAACCTAACTACTTTTCCCTTAATTAGTGCACAAACAAAACAAGGGATCGGTCCCAGGGACCCGAGTGCGTGGGGATTGGTTATATGCTCATCTGGGATCGGTTGTTCCCAATCAAGAGCTACCACCTGCCCGTTAGGGGTAAAATATTTCCCCTATGAATAAATTTGGTCGTTCCTTCTAAACCAACCCC
>NW_010163777.1:0-5710 GCF_000695765.1 Mesitornis unicolor
CCAACACCCCAGGTCCTTTCCAGCCACTCATGCCCAAGCCTGGAGCATCCATGGGGTTATTGCATAGGGTTATTTTTTCCCACAGCAGACATCCAAGAGAAACACTGGAGAAGGATGAAGAGATCCTTCTCCTGAATACTCTTCCAGTCTTTGGTGAACTCTGGTTGAGGTACTTGCAGAGACAGCGTCTATTTTCTCCATCGAGAAGTGGGATGGATGGTATCACAGAATCACATAATCACAGAACGTTAGGGATTGGAAGGGACCTCAAAAGCTCATCCAGTCCAATCCCCCTGCTGGAGCAGGAACACCAAGATGAGGTTACACAGGAAGGCGTCCAGGCGGGGTTTTAATGTCTCCAGAGAAGGAGACTCCACAACCTCTCTGGGCAGCCTGTTCCAGTGCTCTGTCACCCTCACTGAGAAGAAGTTTCTTCTCAAATTTAAGTGGAACCTCCTGTGTTCCAGTTTGCGCCCATTACCCCTTGTCCTATCATTGTTTGTATGACCCAGGTGATGCACAACCAAACTGCTAATGGCTTTCACCTCCCAACCTTCATCAACCTTCATCATGTCTGATGGGGGAAAGTCATGTTACTTTTTACTCTCCCTGCTTCGTCCTTCTCCGATGTATCTCTTGGATGTTTGCTGTGGGAAATGGGATCTGGGGTGTGGGGACCACAGCAACACATCTGGTCTTGTCTTCTCAAAGACCACCACTCCCTTGCCATGGACCCACGAACTCCAATGGGCTGCATAAGTAAACCACTTTCCCTTCCAACACCTCAATATCGAGCTTTGAAGATCCTGACTATGGTAGGCCCTGATCAAAATGTTTTCACTGCAGTGGGTTCTTTGGCAGAAATGGGGTTTTAGTCAAAGTGAACCTTGAATTCTATACCTGAAAATTCCCAAAAGACATAGTCTAAGTCATTTCCATTGCGCTTTGCTCTTTTGGCCATCCATGTCATGGTGGAGGTGGCATAAGCAGCTCCACTGCTTCCAGGTGCCTCTGAGCCCTGAGCAAGAAATGCTCAGAGTTGATGTCTATGTCCATGACCACCACCTGCAAGCCAGAGCTGGGATTCATCTCAGTAACTTAATGTGACCGGGATGGCGATATCTCTGGCCTGGAGAACACCAGCCTGGGTGCAGCTGGTTGATTAATTTTTAGTTGATTAATTCTAGGTGGGATCAGGCTCTGCCTGCTGTCTCTGATGCTTTCCGGATCTCGTTTCCCTCTCCTTGATCTCTGCTTGCTGCACACAGCTCGTTTCTCCCACATGCTCTCCTGCAGCAGCAACGCCGCTGGTGCCAACCTCAATGGATATCTCCAATCTGTCACTGCAGCCTGCAGGGGTCTTCCCTACCACCACGATCTCCAGTTGGTGGGCTGGGATGTTGCAGTTATTTAGCCGTTATTCCCCACTCCAGACTTACTTTCCCATCCACAGGGAGCTTTCATCCTCTGCCAGCCCCGTGGTCTCATCCTTTCTGTGCGTCTCATGGAAGGGCCCACCTTCCACCCATGCTTTCTGTGCTCCCTCAGACTCCCAGTTCTCCCAGTGATGCCAGTCTGGTATTCAGGCCACACTGTGCTTCGGGCTGGTCTAGCTGTGTGTGTGTGTAGAGCTGCCTTTGTGCCTTTCTTTCTAAAGATGGGATTCATCCCACCAGGGCGGCTCAGCTCACGGGGGAAGATGCTTCATGTTGGTTGTCTACAATCACATGTCCCAACATGATATAGATATGGATATTTAGGATAACGAGGCAAACAGTGCATGGACCAAGAGTGATTTGGCGAGCTCTTTCCACTGCTATGGTGAGGGTCACAGTTCAGCTGACACCCAGTGCCACCTGAAATGCTCTGGAGCACCCAGGACATCCATATAAGCCTGGCAGATACAAGGCAGGGACCACATGGAACAGATGAAACCCAGCCCCGGGGACATCTCGGATGTCACTGTGCACCTCTATGCAGGCAGCTGAACTGAGCTCCTTTGGTAGGTGATGGAGGAAGATAAGGAGAACTGCTCTTCTCTTCTTTTCCATGTAAAACCAGGCTGGTCTGGCCTCCTGACATATCCCACTTGACATATCCCAGTTAAAAACATCCTTAGTCTCTTCAGAATGGTTCTGAACCCATTTCCTTGTAAGACAAAGCCCACAGCAGCACTTTGGGAGAAGAAAAACCTTCCTCTGTCATCTACACTGGCCATGGCTGGAGAGCCAACCCTTCTTCATCAATGTATATGACATTTTGGTGTGAGATATAATCTAATTTGAGCCTGGCAAAATGCTTATCATTTCTGCATTGTCATTACGATACTGGTTGAACTGAAGATGGTTCCTCAGGACACCATCCTGAAGTGCAAACCTTTGCTAACCAACGCTATCACTCCACCAGGCGTGAACCCAACTGCAGAGGCTTTCAGCTTCAGAAGAAGCTCTGGATTTGGGTTTATTTTTCCATCTCTGCATTATGTTCGCATAAAGATTATGCAGGCTTTGGTTGTGTGCCTCTCTTCTCCACGCCGTGCACTAACCACTGTGTTTCTCTGCTTTCTCGTTCAGAGGTGAAGCACGCCAGGAACTGCCCCATTGACTGCGCCTCCGTTTACTACAACGGGCTGCGGCGGTCCGGGGTCTACAGCATCATGCCCTCGGTTGGAGGGATGCCCATCGAGGTGCTGTGCGAGATGGACACCGAAGGTACCGCATGCAGGAGGCACCTGTAGCATCTTCCAGCGGAGCTTTGGGTGGGATTTGTCTAACCTGAGAGCTGTATCTTAGATCTGAGCTATTTCTAAGCTACTTTAGGATCATAGAATGGTTTCACTTGGAAAAGACCTTTAAGATCATCAAGTTCAACCATCGATCCAGACCTACTAAGTCTGCCACAAGACTATGTCCCCAAGCACAGCTTCTCATCTTCCAAACACCTCCAGGGATGGTGACTCAACCACCTCCCTGGGCAGCCCACTCCAGTGCCCAACAACCCTTCCAGTAAAGAAATTCCTCCTGATTTCTGACCTAAACCTCCCTTAGCGCAACTTAAGGCCATTACTCCTTGTCCTATAACTGTAATCAATGAGAGGAACATCTCTAGAATGGATCTTCTCCAGGGTCAGAGGGCTTGTCCTCTCCATTGGCCATAGAAGGGGTTTGGTTGAATAGTCCAAACCAGACATTATGGCTGGAATTCAGTTGCCTAAATACGAGCATTTGGTGCTCTTTGAGATGTCCTCGTGCATCCAAGGTGTTTGCAAAGATGTAGTAGTGGGTACAAGACAGGGTTTTGGGAAGGAGAAGCCCTCCTGGAGCTGGGCACTGAGGAGGCACCTGGAGCATCTCTGGGTAGTTGAGGGCTCTGTGTGGGCAACCACTAATTGCAGCCATGCTGAACTGAGGATGGAGGAGGTAGATCCTTTTCCGCAGATAATTTGGAGTGTAAACGAGGGAGCAGGTGACCTACTTAGCCTTGCTGCCTAAGTATCCATATGGAGTCATCTCAAGGCACAAATTTACTACCAAAATCAGTTTGCGACACTTGAGTTTTGGAAGAATAGTGGCAATCATCAGGGAAAAGGGTGGTGGGTTGTCAGTTCCTTGCCCCATGGTTCTAGTCCAGCCTGGATGGATGTGTCACATCCACCCATCCCATGCTGGAGGAAGGGGTTCAACTCCCCACATGTAGGCATCTCACCTATTGGAGGATCTAGAGGTGACTGCAGCTTTGCAATGCATATAGTCCTTAAGAAACGGACTGTGCAGACAATGTGGTTGCTGTTAGGTCATTACTATTATTTGTACAACCATCAGCACAATCTTGGACACTGTAGAGTGACAGGCTGTACAAACAGCAGATAAAAAGATGGCCCCAGTCTCCCCCCGCTGCACCATAAGCTTACAATATTGGAATAAAATGAGAGAGGAGAGAGGGATTTGGACAGATGGGAGAGCAGATGGAGACAGTGAGAGAATATTGGGAGAGCTCGTGTGCCGCTGTGGTGCTGCAGGAACAGTACGTAATAATCTCCAAACTCCAGGATCTGTAGTTTGTTCCAGAACCAAAACATTTGCCTCCCAAAAGCTACCAGCTCCTCTCATTTAAAACCAACTTAAGACCTGGGACGGTCGACAGGGGAACTTCACCATGAACCAACATGGGAGGCGTGGGAGCCCTTTTCTGTGAGCCATGGCAGGCGTCACATTTTGTCCCCATGCAGCAACCAGCACCCTGTTTTGTCACTTGGTGGGAGGAGATGTGACAAGGAGACCCCTTGCTGAGCTGCAGATGGATCCCCAGAGGTGACACCACTCAGGGGTCCGTCTGGGACTCCCTGGATGCTCCCATTTTATGTTATGTCTCTCCTGGCAGGTGGGGGCTGGACAGTCATCCAGAGGCGTCAGGATGGCTCAGTTGACTTCAACCGGACCTGGAACGAGTACAAGGAGGGCTTTGGGGACCTCAATGGCGAATTCTGGCTGGGCAACGAGAACATCCACAAGATGACGAGCCAAGGGGACTACTCTCTGCGCATCGACCTGGAGGACTGGAACAACAAGCACAAGCATGCCTTCTATCAGGTCTTCAGGTAGAAAGTGGGGTGGCCTTCCCTGGTTCTCATAGATGCTACTTGGTTCAGTGCTGGGAGGTGTTCAGGCATGGGACCCACATTGAATCATTGAATGGTTTGGGTTGGAAAAGACCTTTAAGATCATCAAATCCAACCATTGAACCAGCCCTAAGTCTGCCACTAAACTATATCCATGTAGACCATGTCCCTAAGCACGACATCTCCCTGTCTTTAAAACACCTCCAGGGCTGGTAACTCAACCACTTCCCTAGGCAGCCCCTTCCAGTGCTTGACAATCCTTTCAGTGAATAAACTCCTCCCAATACCCAATCTAAACCTCTCTGTTGAGATCAGAGTGACTCTGCTGAGAATCTGGGCCATACGGTCGATCCTTTCCCCACCTGGATTTGACCACCAATTTTTACTCAAGGTTAAAGCTTGGGTGTGAGCTAGCGAATGTGTAACATCATTTGGCCGTGGCCAACATCCACAGCCTCAAGGGAAGGGAGCTGTAGGGCCCAATGGACAGTCCCCAGCTGCTTTGGGTTATTTTTTTCTGCCAAAATTATTGACCTCTATGTCAAAAACACAGTTTTGAATGCCATGGTCTAGCTGATCAGCAGGTCTTTCAGCATCCTCCTGATTTAGAGTCATGTTTTGATTTTTACCATCTTTATTCATGACTTTTATTTGCTGGGCCTGATGCAACGTCCTTCAGTGTCTATAGCTCTTGCCCTCCTCTGGTGTTTTATTTATCCACATCAGCCACATCCTTTCTTAATCAGGGGTGACCTGGTTTGTCTAGACTGTCCCAGATGAACTCATGCTCTGTCTTTACTGGTAACGCTTGTGGGTGACTGTGGACTAATCCCTAATGGAGAATGTCCAAGGGACAACTGCACCTTAGGGACTTTTGAAGCTTAAGGGCTTTGAGTAGGGTCCAAAACAGCTGAAACCACTGAAAAAAAAATCCCATTGCTTGAATGTGCTGTGGAACATCTTCCACCAGCAAATACGTGGTCTGAATGGTCACCTTGAGTTTTCTCATCAGATGTCATGGGCAATGGCAGTGACCTTCATCTTCTGCTGGCCCAGGGGTAGATTACTAATTAGCTCAGTTGCAGGGAAGAG
>NW_010163777.1:5741-6447 GCF_000695765.1 Mesitornis unicolor
TGTTATGTGGAGAGGAAGCAGTGCTGTGTAATTAGAGTCGATGTCTTGCCAAAGCTGTTGCAGTCCTTTATTGTGGTTTTTGAGTCATGGTTTCCCCAGTTCAGCCCTATAACGAGTGCCCTGAGTCATGACAAAATCATGTGCATCCCACAGAAGGGAGAAATACAACATCCTTGGTTTCTAGAGGTGGTGAGTCATAGCAGGGAGGCTGACCAGAGCAGCTCAATGATTGCTGGATGTTCACATCAAGAATGCAGCATCCAGGTTGGCAAAAAGACTCAAACACTCCCCATTAAATAGCCCCACCTTTGTTGCTTTGTTGCAGTATTGAGGATGAGGAAAACTACTACCGCCTGCACGTGGACGGGTTCAGTGGGACGGTGGAGGATTCCTTTGCCTGGTACCACAACAAAAGGAGCTTCAGCACGCCCGACACTGGGAACATCTGCGCCGAGATTTCCCATGGGGGCTGGTGGTACCACCAGTGCTTCTTCTCCAACCTCAACGGGGTGTACTACAAGGTAAGTTGGAGGGATGAGGGTGCAGGGTGTTTTTTCTCCAGCCAATGCTTTTTCCTCAGCCTCAATGGGATGTACTACAAGGTAAGGAGGAGCAATGAGGATGAAGATGTTAGCACACAAGGTCCAGGACTGGAAGGAGGCTGTTGGTCCTCACATCACACACAGTATCACACACAGAATCGCTC
>NW_010163778.1:0-7158 GCF_000695765.1 Mesitornis unicolor
ATAATAATAATTTATAAGTAATAATTTATATTACTTTAATTGTACAAGACAACACAAGCATAGCAGCTTCAGAATGGAAAGATAATTTTTCCTTACTGAAGTTATGAAGAGAATGTATTTAAGCAAGTACAAATAGCCTGAGATACAGGAACATACATAAATATTCATTAACAGGAATTCAATGAGACTGCTAATGCCTGGCCCTCAGTCTCAGAAGCAAATGGCTCACAGACAAAACTCATCTCTGGAGAGTTATTCACCTCAGATACCTTCATTGCCACCCATTGCTGGATGAATCACTCATTCCTGAAGCACCGCTGTCTAGGATGTCCATTAGCTGAGACAAAATGCCTAAATTACACATGGGAAAACACTGAGGGCAGAAATTCTAGACTAAATGTATGTCAGAACAATCATAATGCAAATATCTTGGGTATACGTACCATTTATCAGGCCACCTACACCTCAACTGTATTAGCCATAGAAGACAACTGAACTCCCCACATCAGTTTTAAGGAAGTCCTAGATGACATTTTATTAATAACCTTGCTCCCACATAGGTTGGATCAAGATTATAACTTTTCCCTCTATTATTAAAAAAAAAAATAAATTAAATAAAAAATACCAGAATTGTAGAAAAGTTATAATGTTAACTAATAGTGTTAAAGTGTTCATTCATTTCAATGGTAGGAATCCTATTAAAAAACACCAAAGTTTAAATATTTGAGAAGGGAAAAGTATTTGGAAGGGAAAAGAGTTTGCAGCACATTTCCAAAAGTATGAGAACTCATGCTTGGGCTCATTTCTCTACTTGTTAATTCACTCTAGGTGAAAATAGTTTCTGTTCTACATCATCTGTATTTCAGCTACTATGTGCCTTCAACTGTCTGTAATCACCTATATTTACTGAGCTTTAAGTTGTCAATCTAAAAATCACTGTGTATTCTTATTTGTTATAATTTATAGATGAACTTCAGAAGTCTAGATTTTTAATTCAGCTTGGAAAAGCAAATCAGTGTGAGTTCAGTTTCAAAAGTGGGTGCTGTATCTGTCAGTAAGAGCTTCACAACCAGTCTGGTTGGTCACCTGGAAATCAACAGGAAAACCTGATTTTACTGCAGGAATTCTCAAGCACCTGTAGAAAATTACAGTGCTGCTGTAGACCACAGAAATTTCCTTTTAAATTAGGTTCAGTTTTTGTCTTAGTGAAGTTATGATTTCAGCTGGACCTAACCATCACCATTAGCAATCCTTTCTATGAGTATTCTGAGTTGACTTGTATATACATGCAACAGCTCTATATTCAGGGCAGAATTTTATTTTCAAGCTTTCATGAAAACACTTGTGAGGTATGGTGCATCATTTGCTTTGTTAGCTTAGACAGTTGTATAAAGATGAGATTTTTGGTAAATAATAATTCCAGTATTTTCATTATGACAACATGGCAGCATAATTCAGCTTAAAGGGTATGAATATTTTCCTTACTCTTCTCAAAAAACCCAAGTAATATAAGAAATTAATTCTCTAATGGCTTGCTGCAGAAAACTACAACTGTGTTATTTTAACAACAAAAGACCAAAAATGCAACAAATGAATGTGTGAGACTACACTGAAACAAGAAGAGCACTGATGCTGGGAACAGACATGACTTGGATTGCTAATACAGTGTATAAAAAATAGGTTTCTAAGATCCATTACAATCCATAGCATTTGCAGAGTTATACAGGTATAATACACATACAATGCTAATAACAATATTAGTGCATAGATTCTGCTGCTTTGCTCTCAACAAGTGGCAAATGCAGCTGCTGAGGTATGTTCAAAGAGAGCCACACTAGCTTTCTTGGCTTTGGGCTGGGTTTATGCCAGACCCAATTTCACCATAATTTAGAGCAAAAAGATGTGCTATATCACACTGGGTCTGTGCAAACCCACAGCTCTTCAGTGCTTTGGAAAATAAAAAATTTTTCCAGCTAATGTTACAATTTTCTAAGGTTTCTGGAGCCAGTCTAGTACCCTGTTAGATGAAGTCCTCAAACACTTGGGGCAGCATAAAAGAAATCATAAAAACATCCCTCCTTCAGCTCCTCTAAATGTCTCCCTAAAGTTTTCCTCCACCATAGTAACTTCCAAAAAAAACTGACAATGTGCATCTGGTGTGGGTACAGTGCGTAGTTTTTAATTGTTTCCCTGTATTCAACTGTAAGCCAGTGGGACATTTTATCTACTTTTTCTTTCCAGTATTTTTATTGCACTTTGCGCACGAAACCTCCTGCGCTTCTTAGTAATACTAACAAACAACATTCCTATGATCAGACAAGCTATTCTACCTGATTCAGGGGCAATCTATTGTACATCAGTGAGGTCAAACTAGCTGGACTCACTTGGCTAAAAAAATGTAAGAAATAGGTCAGTGTTACAACTTCAGCCCAGAAAAAAATAGGTTATTAAATTATTTTATAGACCAGGTCATATATCTACAGTTACAGTAGAGAAAATACAAAGTACAATCTTTAGCTGGGTAAGAAAGTAATTTTGCTTTATGGTATAGTTATAAACCAACTACATTATGGTAGGTAGTAGTATTATTAATCATGTTTACTACAGTAGTGCCTAAAACCATGCAAAAGATGAGCCTCGGAGGATTTTGTAGTACGCAGAGATACACCGCAAAAAGACCATACCTAGCCCAAAGTGGTTACAGATGAGCTAAACAATATAGATACTGGAGGCGAAAAAAGTTCGAAAAATGAGCAGTGTGAGCAATGCAATGACAGCAAACAAGGAGAAAGAGAACAAGAGGCTGAGATGGGAGAAGGGACCACTAAGGAAGAGACAGCTCAAATGGAAAAGACAAGACAATGAAATGTAGGTGAGTATGACCACCTGGGAGATGTGAACCAAAACTGAGGTGAAGGGTGGTGGGAGAGATTGAGTGGACATTCACCAAATAGACGGGCAGAGATAAGCCTGCCAAAAGCCTCTTCTTACAAGTAAAAAGTGATAGGACAAGGAGCAATGGTCTCAAGTTGCACCAGTGGAGGTTTAGGTTGGATATTAGGAGGAATTTCTTTACTGTAAGGTGTGTAAAGCATTGGAACAGGCTGCCCAGGGAGGTGGTTGAGTCACCATTTCTGGAGGTGTTTAAAAGACAAGTGGATGTTGTGCTTAGTGTCATGGTCTAGTGGTGGACTTAGGGCTGGTTCAATGGTTGGATTCGATGATCTTAAAGGTCTTTTCCAACCAAAATAATTCTATGATTCTGTGGTTCTATGAAAAGTGCAGAGATACTGAAGACCACATGTAGCCTGCTCCAACAGCTGGCTGGACATTCTGAACCCACCTTTCGCCCACACAGTTGCCCTGAAGCTGGTGGGAGACTGAGACAGATGATCCACTGATGTGTCCTTGTAATTGTGCTCTTACATCATTATATTTAGAGATGACCAAGCCACAGAAAATCAGTTATTTACAATTTTGGACCATGGAACTAAAATATAAAGCACATGACACCTGCCTTAAAATTATACCACCCATCAGTCTTTGAACCAGATCAGCTCTGCAATCAAAACAAAATAAAATCACTGAATCATTAAGGTTGGAAAAGACCTCTAAGACTGTCAAGCTCAACTATCAACCCAACACCACCATGTCCACTAAACCTTGCCCCTTAAGCACTTCCTGCTTGAACAGATATTGCTTTACTGATACCAGTGTATCTCAATGAATTAGGATAACTGTCAGTCATAATACAGCTTTGCTATTCAGTATTTACTGACATATTTTCTCAGCCCTAAACACAGAGCGAGGCAGCAGTGAAAATCAGGCTGCACATAAAATCTTTTTAACAAACAGCAATGACAATCGACAATGCAAAATTAACAAAAATTTTGGCAGTACTGCGGGGTGTTTTTTTCCTTTTGATGTCACCAGATGAGTTTCACAGCAAAGAAGCAGAAGGGGCATACTGTACATAAAACTACATACAAATTAATGGTCAAGGACACATGGATACAATTTCCTAGGGCAAGGCCTGTTCCCGTAATCAGCAGCATGAAGGGAAGTCTTTGGCCCCAAGAAAATCCCACAGTCTGTGGAACTTCGTTAGAGGAGCATTTGATCTGGAAGCCTCTGGTTTCTGGATCCACTGAAAGGAGCAACAGATTCTCTATCACTTGATGTTGAATATATCATGCAGAGAGTCACTCCTTAATTTAAAGTGTTTTAGCTCAACACAAGAATAACCTGGTGAAATTTAATGACTTCTGAATGTTAAATGAGGACATACCTGTATCAGGTACAAAAACCTGATGAGACACAAAAAAGAGACACAGACGTATGTGACTGACTGCTCTCACAGCAAACGAAGGGTTGGCTTTCTGAGTGTGCCAGAGAACCCCAGCTCCTCGTAGCAACCTCCCTGAGACTTCCCAGCACCTCACTGACCTTCCGTTTCACTTCATTCTCCACATTTATTTTTTTTTAAAAAGGAGATTCTTCTAATACGACTGGCACACATCTATCTAACAATCTCAGTAATCTCCACAGCTGGAGCTGAGTCGTCTTCTGTCATTGCCATTCACCTGGCTGTTTTGGTAGAAGACATTCCTCCTATCTAGAGAGCAGGAGCTTGCTTCCTTCCTTCCTCCATTCCTACCTTCCTTCCCCCCCTTTTTTCCTCCCTTCCATCCTTCCCCCCTTACTTCCTCCCCCCCTTTTTTCCTCACTCCCTCCCTCTCTTCTTTCCTTCCTCCCCTCCTTCCTAACAATACCTTCATGGTCATCTTCAAATTCACCTTTTTCTGTTGAGGCAGAGTGCAATGCCAAGCTGAACAAGGAAGCACTACAGAGTTATGAAAATACACTGCTTATTTTCTGAATTCCATGCCAGGCTCTGTGTGTTCGCAATCAAAGCAAATTGCCATGGAATTAAATCTTAGAGGTTTTCAGACAAAGAAAAGCAATGAAGCTACTCAGGAGCACACAAGCAAATAATAAATGCCAACCCAGCAGTCACCCAGGAACAGCTCCTTGGCCCTGTCTATTCCATGACATAACAGCCAAGGCAGAGGACAAAAAGATGAGGGAATATTAAACCTTTTGGGAACAGCTCAAGGCTTCTATGGCAATGACAGCAAAAGCTGTCACCTTGACCATGGATACTATAGGGAGCCTGAAATCAGGAAAGGCTTTTGCTCCTTGTCAGATACGGAGCTAACAAACTTGGAGGGATTATATTCTTATTTTTTTTCTTACCAGCTTTTGTAAATAAGTCACATGCACAAAGTCCTATTGTCATGTGACCTTCTGCTTGCTTTTGAAAGTTAAGTAATAAGTAATGAATTCTGAATAATTGATAAGTAATGAATAAGTAATGATCCTTTTCAAAGTGACTGGGAGTGACTTGCTGATCACAGAATTTCAGAAAGAAAAAAATTGTAATGAAAACAGGATCATTCTGTTCAAAGAATATGAAGAGAAAACATATGGACAAAGGCTTTATCATAAAACTCTTCAGAGAGAGGTGGAGGAAGCCAGGTTTATTTCTAAGGACTATCCTAGAAGCATGTCTGTGGGAATGGGGGATTAGGTACAATTTCAACTGCCAAACTAAAAAGTAAGTTCCCAAGCATGAAGAGAGAAAAACTTATTTTTTCTTGGAAACCTTCCAAAAAGGGAGTTTGCAGAGAACACCCACAGGGAGTCCTAAACAGACGCAAGTCCCAGTGTGGTTGCAGGACGCAAACCTATGTAGGCTTAGCAATGCTTCAGGCTGGCTATGCACGAATAGTACTCAATGTCACTGCTTACAGGTATTATATTTCTGTAATGTTTACCACCACAGTCAATATTTTAGAGAGGCTTGACTGCATTAGATCAACAATGTGAGACTAGAGGAACTGCCACTAAAAAAATACGCTCTTCAGGATCGAGGACCTAGGACAAGCATTCCTAGGACAGCTAATAGAGAGAGGCATTACCAACATAAAATGATATTTCTTTTTCCTACCCTGTTCTCTTCCCACTGATTCCTCCTACCACAACAGTTCTCCTGCACCCATAGCTATAGGGTTGTCAAGCACTGCAACAGGCTGCCCAGAAAGGCGGTTGAGTCACCATTCCTGCAGGTGTTTAAAAGACAAGTAGATGTTGTGTTCAGGGACATGGTCTCGTGACAGACTTAGTAGGGCTTGATCAGTGGCTGGACTCAATGATCTTAAAGGTCTTTTTCCAACCGAAACCATTCTATGATTCTATTTTACGATCTTCTGCTCCATACTACAGCTCTGACAATACCCATTGCCCTTCCTCCTGCGTTCATCACCTGAATTTTTTTATTTGGTCAAAAAGGCATGCTATTTGCCTCTCCAATGGACTGAGAGGCATTGCTTACCTCTCAGACAAGCCGCATGCCTTTATCTCGTGGCTAGAAGATGCTCCCACTTATTGGAAGGTGGGCTTATCTGGCTGGACTGTTGAACAACTTCACTGATGAACTTCCCATCATGTCAGTGGGCCAAGCAGCACCCTGCTCTCCACTGCATGTGGGCAAAATACAGTGGCTTAAAATGTACTTAATCTCCTACCTGTATTAGTGAAAGAGGTAGGATTTTAAAGCATTAATTCAGACAAGTTAAGAAGGGTCCTAAACTGCTGCAAAATCACGTCCCTACATGCATATTTACTTATCTTTCACTAACAGTTCTGCCCAGTATCAGCAAAAAAGTGGTTATGAAGGTTTGCTTGAATAGCTTCTCACAGAAACCGGAGCTATTTTGCTTTCCCTGCAAATCTGCTGCTGCTGACTTCTTAACTTTCCCTCATTTTCACATGTGCTGAGCGACATCAGGGTGCCCACCGGACAGTTTGACAAGCAAGTCCTCTGTACCAGATTCTAGAAAAGCTAGGAAAAATTCATAATCTCACATTTGATTTGATAGAGCTAAACAACAGGAACTCATGACATATGAAAAATGACAAATAGGTCATGTATTTAACTGTGAAACAAACTCCTTAGGGGATAGTTTCAACATAACATCTGTTATGTATAAAAAGGTTATATGCTGGGTTTACTCATACCCTTTTCAGAGAAAAGCACACTTGGTCCAACTAAAAAATTGTCCAAATTTATTTTCACAGAATCACAGAATCTCAGGA
>NW_010163779.1:0-8259 GCF_000695765.1 Mesitornis unicolor
TGGACGAGGAGCCCGCCGACGGGGTTTGCCGACCCGATGGGGTTATGGGTTTTTTTTGTGTTCTTTTTTTTTTTGCTTGGGGATGGAGGGAGAAAGATGGAGAGCAGGGTTTGGGGGCAGTCCCGGCAATTTTTAAATTTTTTTCCTTTTTTTTTTTTTACTAGAAAGCAGCTGAGTTATGCGCTGCTTCCTTGTAGTAATTACATATGTCTGGCTCCTTTTTTACCAGTGTTGAGATGTTTGGGGAGGCCTATGCAGCCCTGCAGAGGAATTCCCAACCCAAACCCTCCCCACTTTCCCCTCTTCCCTCACCACAAGGATTTATTCCCCTTCCTCTGCTGTTGGAGATGTTGGGTTTTTCGGTGGTGACTGAGGTTGCATTGCTTCAAAAAGGGCATCGGGAAAATTGGTTGCACTTCTTATTTGGGAGGATAAAGTTCGGGTGTTTTGATGGCGGTATTTATTTGAGAGGTTTTGCAGAAATATCTACAGCCTTTCATCAGAAAGCAGATGCCTGAGTGTTCCTGAGGCACGTTAGTGCTTTGCATTTGTACCCTAATTATCAGCTCTTAAGAGCCATAGGAATTCTATTTTATTTTCAAAAACTTTACTTTCCCTCATTCTCATGCTTCAATTCATCATCTTTGCTTAATCACAAAGGAGTCTGGCAAACACTGGATTAAACCCCAGTTTTTCTAGTCCTGTGGGCCCGAACCAACACTGAAGATTATTGGGATTGGCTTTTTTCTTCCTTTTTTATTTTTAAGAGCTGGTTCAAGAGCAGGTTACTGAACAGATTAATTAGATAAATTGTCTTGGCCTGTGTTGTATGGAGAAGCCAGGCTCAGTGCTCATCTCCATAGTGTTTTTCTAGCAGCTTCTCGCTTCTAAGCTTTTTTAAAAAATAAGTTCTCTTGTACAGAAGGGAGGTGTTGCTCAGAAAGCCCTGTTTCTGTTGTCATCCAGGGCTAAGTGTTGATAAACAGATGTGTTTATGTTTAGCTTTGTAGGGAATAAACAAAAATGTTTTTATTGGGATTTGTCAGGATTGGGAGTTGAAAGATACGGAGGGTTGAACTAACACCATCCCATCACACCCAGTCTCTGCTTACTGCCACGGGGCGTCCACGATGGGGGGTCCTGCCCTGGGTGGGGGCCTCAGACTCAGGGTAACCTCATGCTGCTGGAGTTAAGTGCATCTTCGACCTGTGGGTGAGGCCTAGAGGGTTATTGTGGGCAAACTTTCTTCTAATTGCTGGAAAAACCCCGCTTCTGATGTTTGAGGAGATAAAGCTGCACCGATCAATCGCCCAAACTGGTTTTTCCTCCATGGTATTTACCACTTCTGATGCACTCAAGGAGTTAAGAGGCTCATCCCCCTCTTTGGCTGATGGGCTCCAGCAGCTCCCAGCCAGCCCTCCTGGGAGCTGGCAGCCCAGTCTATATGGAATCGGTTAATGTTAAACATCTGTAGGTACTTGCGTGTAAAGCAGCTGTGGTCCCCAACATCTGGTGTGGTGACACATGAGCAGGGCATCACAATTGGGGGCTGCAGGAAACTTCCCAGGAAGTCACCTTAGGTTCTGCCTTGCTGTTGGGGTCTGCATGTCCCTGGAAACTCCGAGCCATCACTGAAATAGCATGGCTTGACCCAAACAGACACCAAGATTCTGGTTATTTTCGGTTTTATTCAGGTCTAGACAAACCAAAATACGTACGCAAGCGGGACGCGGCTAGAAAGCAGTCTTTCCTTTAGCAGTCAGTTAGGTCATGTTTCAAAACAATGACTAAGTGCTCTATTTTAACAGGTTACTCGTGCCAGGTCAAAATACCCAAATGCAATGCATTGGTACCTGATACGACGATAATGACCAAGCTTCGTTTTTCTGAACCTGGGGTTTTCTGTCAGGGGTGGTTCTCTAGCTAGTTTTGAACAGTGAACTGCATTAATGGCTGAGTTTTAATAGGACTCGTAAATTTCCAACAGCTCTTTTATTTGGAAGTAGGACTCTTGTCAGCTCTCATGTGGATTTTGGTTAAACTGTATGTTGGCAGAGCACGAGATGTGCAGGTATGGGAGACATTGCTGTACTGGAGTGAAGCCTTGCAAAGCTAGGGAGTGAGAGAACACCTCAAAAGAGGACTTTATTGAAACATTTCTTTGTTTTTGAGCTACAGCAGTGAAGTGTTGGCTCCAGCCAACTGGGATTGCTCCTGCCTCGAACCGACCTGTTTTCAAGCCCTGATTTTTCTGGTGTCTGCTCTGTTGTCTGGAAAACACCTTGTTTAAAGGTTATGCTTCAGGGTTTTGTGTTGTGTTCTGTTAGGCTGTATCAGTGCTTGATAAGACACAGCCCATAAAATTCATCGTAATAAAACCTTGTCTTTGCTACCCTGTTGTGAGTGATAGTGCACATATATTATGGGAGAATGGGATCAAACAGGAATGTTTTCTGTTATCATTCAAGGCAGTGTTAATGTTAGTGAGAAATTAGGCTAAAGCTAATTTACAGTCATTCCCAGGAGCCCTCACATGTGATGCCTTTCCAAAATACGATGTGGGTTTAGCCAGATACCCAGCATTCCGGCCCTCTCCAGAGGTGCCACTAGGATGGTTTTGGGCTTTGGGATGTGCCTACCAGCACGTGAAGCCAGGTTAACTGAGCTGGACACCTCGTGTCCTCTTCTGACTGCTGGCTGGGCAGTAGGGACTTTGTGTGTATGGAAATCTGACTTTAGTGAGGGCTTAATGCTTCTGGGTTTTCTCTAAAATGAAGCTTTTGATTACAAATTCTCTTCCTCTGTGTACCTTGTGGGAAGCTGTTGATGGTGTCCCTCTTTGTAGTTTCTCTTGCATCCTGGAATTCATTTATATACACATTTAAAACAGAAAAAAGACAGAAAATAAGACTTTACTGCTCGATCTGTCATGGAATAGTAGGAATTTTTGTATTAATTGAGTCCCAAAGCATCAGGTACTTGTTAGAATGCTCCCATAGAGGACTGGTGATTGCTGAGCCTGACGGGTGCTGCTGGTGAAAATGACCCGGGTTCTGTGCATCTCCTGGCAGCAGCAGAAAGCCCAGGATCACTGCAGGAGCTGAGCAGCTGTGCAAACCTGCAGCTTCTGGCTTCTCTGTAACTTACCTGAGTTACTTTGAGGACTACAAGGACGCCTTGTCCCAAGTCACAGATTATTTTGGTTTTGGTTCAAATAAAGTCCAAGTGCAGGAGAAAGTCTGGGTGCAGGCACACGTACAGTTAAGTACTGAAAGCCTGGTGCCCAGCCGTACACTTTACAGATTTAACTGATTGGAAAAGTGAGGTATTTATTTAGCACATGAGTCCTGTGGGATGAGAGGGATGCATTTAAGAAGGTGCAGGTTCACTGCTCCCTTGCCTCGGCTTAAGGTTGGAAAAACCCCAGAATTGTTTTGACTGGAGCAAATAAAACTCTTGGTTGTGTCCTGCCTGGAGAGATAATGAGTCATGGGTATAAATGGCTGAGCAGCTATCAACAATTCCAGTTCATTATCTACATGTCTGATTTGGCTCCTGAGGAGAGCGTTTCCAGGATTTAATTCTCTTTCCTGGGATTTCATTACCTTCTTAGGGCTGAACTGATCTTTTGACAGGAGAGCCGCTCGGATTTTGGAGGTGCATGGATACAGCAAGTGAAGAGCATCCAGACAAAGACCATTTTTCTGTGCATGGCTTGCTTTCATTGCGGCCTCTCCAGAAGCTGGGCAAGCTGTGCCACATTGGTCGCAGCCGTGCCGTGGACATGAATGCCAATAGACTGCTGTGTATAGACACATTCCTCCGGTGCTGCAGCCTTGGCAGGGGCGCTGGGAGCCGATGCGAAAGCAGACGTGAAAGGTCAGGTCTGTTTAGTTTTTTAGGGCTGCTCAATTCTTCTCTTTAAGAGCTGTAACTGTAGCTGAATGGGCAAATGTGCCAGAAAAGGAGAGCTCCCAGGCAGAAATGCCTGTGCCAGGGGTCTGAGGAGCAGGCAGCAAGGCTGGAAATCCTCAAAGGTTCTGGGTTTTTGCCTTTCTCACAGTTTCATCACTTCCAAAGTACAGTAAACTTATGAGAGTTGCATCAGGGAAGCTCTGCCTCGTAGTTAATGTAAAGAGGACATTCCCATTGCTCCTCTTTTCTGTTTGTGTTGATCCCAACTAAACAGGCTTGGTTTTCAACATGACCTGACTGCTTACCAAGAGGTGGTGGTCCTGCTGCCTCCCTGCCCTTCGCAAGCCTAAACGGGAAGTCTTTTCACCAGTAAATAACATTTATGGTCTTTGAAGTCAAGTTATAACTCTGAAAGTCTTTGAAGTTCTGCTTCAGGCCTGCCTGGGGAAATGCCCGGGATCTGATCCCTCCTATTCAAATGCAGATGAAATTCTTTACATAGCTGAGTAGTGGCGGTTTCAAGGTATCTTGGTATCTGTAGTGTGTGGTTTGGGGAGTTTCAGCTCAGGAGTAAAGCTGCTGGATACTGTTGGGTTGTAGTGCTATTTTAGACCTTTGTTTGCAGGGATTTAGTATCTTGGCTGGGCGTAGCAGGAAATGCATCTCATCTGAGTCGAAAATCGACAAAGGACGACTTGGAAGAAGCCCAGACTGTCTGTGGCAATTAGTAAATCAATTCTACCTTTTTATTTTTTCCTTTCCCTTTTAAATAAAGTATTTTTGAATATATATTTCTGCATTTATGGCACTTGTACAGCTTGTGCTGGCTTCATTTGCATTTGTTGCATATGCACATGAATTGTGGAGGTCATTCATTCCTATTCAGCAAATACACTTGTACTCCAGTGCCTCATAAGGTTTTCTTGTGTTGTGACTTGATAATCCCATATCAGTGATTCCCCAAAAGCCCTTTGGTTGGCTTTGATGCCTTGCAGGGAGCTTGGGCTCTGCTCCCACAGCAGGGATCCTGGCTGCGCTTCCAGCTTTTAAAGGCTCCTGGCATGGCTGCTCCTGGGGCGCTTTGGGAACTGAGTTTGAGCAGGGAAAATCTCCTGTTTGTGCTGCTCTAAAGAGACTGTGCTGCACTGACAACTTCTCTGGTAGGGCAGTCCAAAGCTGCAAAAGCTAGGTTTAAGAGCAAACCTTGAGGAAAAAAAAAATAACCCCAACACATGTTCACACTCATTTCTAGGTACTGCACAGTTACAGGAAGCTGAGAAAGCACAGAAATTCCTCAGAATTGCAGTCAACTGTTTTTCTGGCCATGGTGCTTGGTTATGGACCTCCAAACCCTTTGTTGGTTGAAGTTTGGCAGAGGTCTGGGCTGCTGTCTGTGCCACCAAATGTCACCATACATGTCCCAAAATATCACCTGTCCTGCCATGCTCTGAATGGGATCAGGACCCATTTCCCTCTCTGAACAAGGTGGGAAAGATAGTCCTGTTATTAGAGGAGGTACATGCACAGCTCCTGGCTTGTTCTCCATGTCCATAGCAGGAGACCTGGGTGCAGAGCAGAAACTTCGATTAGGAATCTCCCAAATTAGGCTTTGCTGGGTTGGACAGGGTCACTTTTTATGGTCTGAAGCACAAAAAGACTGAGAAACCTGTGGTATTGAACAGTCTATTGGAGGTGACAGAGATAAAGGGGTTCACTGTCAGTAAGAATGGAAACAGTGCCCTGGGGCTTTAAAAATGGTCTTGAGAAACCTTGAAGTCAAAAAATAAATAACTGTCTCAAGAGGAATGGGCTCTAGTAGATAGTGGATTTTTTTTAAAGATTTAGTTTATTTAAATGTACAGCAATTTTGGATCTAAAAGCTGCTGCAGTATTCAGCAAAAAGGCTTTCATGGAGCTTGTGAAATAGTAACTAGTAATAAAAAATAGTATTTTTAAAAACTGCGCTTGTGGTCACTCTTTAATGTATTGAACCAGTAGTGTTGAGGTCAGGAAAGAGGGAGGTAGAAAAGAAAACTTCCATGCTGCAATAAATACATACTGATAAATAATAACTATATGTAATGTTATGCAGGTTCTCGCTGTTGGAAAAGCTCAGGCCATGATGGTAAATTAGCTTGTTTATTCCTGCCCTGCTGCTCGTTAGGGTAATGAAGCAGAAGGCCATTGTGTCTGCTAGCTGGGAAGTGCTGGCCCTGCACAGGAGGGGGTAATTGAGTAGAAAAGCAGAATATTCCTGGTGCCTGGGAGAAGTTAACACCGCATGAGGTCAGTGGGATTCAGCCTTTAATCAATGTGGACACAATGCAATTGAGATTTTCCAAAGGGCTTGTTTATGGTGCAGGAGCAAGGGTCAGTAGTTAATTTGAAATGCTGTAGGTGTTCTCACAAAATATAGATCAGAGATGTAAGTATGCACGAGGTGGGATGTTGTTGTAACGGCGCTGAATGCAGGACTGTGGAGGAGGGAAGAAGGAATTAGTTGAGGGTTTATCTTTTTAAAGATCTACTTAATTTAATGAAATCAATAAGCTGAATGATCTTATGCAAACCTAGGCCTACTTAATATTGCAAAATGAAAATATTGAAAAATAGAGCTCACTTATAGTAATTTTTTAACCAAAATATTTAAGTCTAAGAATCAGTGTTTTTTTTATTTCCAGAGGAATAGTTCCTGAGGTAAGTAGCTTTACAGATGAGATCTTATTTTCTGGTTTTGTTCCACAGAAGGGAAAAGGGTGGATAAATTCTTTCCTGTTAATAAACTGCTTCAAGGATGGTGGAGCTGAAACTAAAGGAAGGCGACTTGTTGCTGTACTAGGGAGCTGTTAAAGCTGTCAAGCCCTGAACTGGCACTTTGAGAATTTTAATCAATAAATACAATTTCTGCAGCTGCTCAGTGCTATTTGCTGACATCTCTCGGGGTCAGTCCAGTGACTACGAATGCTGGAGTTTGAGTCTTCTCTATTGCACGGTGACTCCTTGGAGATGGTGGTTGTTGCTCTGAAAGTGTTTGCTGTGGATCATCTCCTCTCTAAAAATTCTCTTAAATAAATGGGTTGGAAGTACCACTGGACAGAGCAGGGGTCGAACCCCTTGGCATGAGGGTCTCTGCCCAATACCCTGGAGCCCGGGCTCCTTTTGGGGGTCCTTGTACAACACCCAGCCCAAGCTGGCAGGGCTGGCCCCTGTTTGAGCTGGGTCCTCATCCTGCTTTTGCTGGGACTGAATTGTGGAATTTCCCTTCAGCAAAGCTGGATTTCTGAGAAAAGTGCAGTGTTTGATTCAATGAGCACGAGTTGATGATACAGCTTTAGTCAGGATGGAGTTATTTACCTTGTAGCTAGTAAGTTTTGTCTTGCATTTGTGCTGGACTGGGATGATAACACACCAGTGTTTACATATCAAGGTTTATTTTTCAATCTTTTGCTGGCACCTGTGGTTATAGTTCCTTTTTGGTTTGGTTTGGTTTTTTTCCTTCTCACAGAGGATGGGCAGCAAGAGCCTGGGGCTCTATGGGACAGGTGCCCCAGCACAGATGATCCGGTGTGATCCCAGCTGACCAATACAGATGGATCTATCCCATAATAGTCACAGCACTGGAAATTGAGGAGTTTGCAGGGGACAACCCCTTCCTTAGATCCTTTTACTTGGTGCAGTATCTGAGGCTTACCCCTCCCTTGTCACATTTTCGTTGCAATACAGGCAGGGGCTGCTGTTTGTGAGCTGAGTGTGATTTGGATTGCTTTATTATCGTTGTTCCTATTCTTGTTACAATTAATTGACATCAATTTGATTTCAGTTTGGTTTATTTTAATAATTAAATACCCGTTATCTCAACTGCTGAGTTCTTTACTTTCACTCTCCCGATTCCCCATCCCACAGGGCAGGGTGGGAGCAAGTGAGCAGCTCCATGGTGCGCAGCTGCTGTTGGGTTGAGCCACCTTGAACCTCGGTCACTGCCACCCCCTCCAAATGGTGCTTGCATTACTGCAGCGCTTCCCATCATGGCAAGCAATTGTATTATGCACAACCGGCCATTTAATTATTTACAGGCTGACATATACCATTGATTATGTAAAGCTGAAGCATCTACCAGCACGCAGGCAGAATGACTGGGAGCAGCCTGCTTGGCACCGTGTTGCAGCCGAAATCCCTCAGTGCTAGTTTTGTTTTGCATAGCACTTTGTAATGCTGCGAGTTGACTTGGCTGCAGCTTCGCAAAGCTTTTTTTTGCTTCCCCCCCCCCCCCCCCCCACTCGGTTCAACACTCAACTTGAATTTAATGGGACTGGAGCCAAGCAAGTAATGGAAGTCAAGTGCCAG
>NW_010163780.1:0-3549 GCF_000695765.1 Mesitornis unicolor
TATTATTATATATTGCAGATCAGGCTGTGTTCCCCAGCTGTAGCACCAGGAGCTGCAGCCGGCACCATGCTGCCTATGCACCGGGTAAGCACTATAGGTCTGTGTGCTATAGATCGCTGTGCAATGTATATAATCTATACAGGAAGCAGCCCGTGCTGAGACTTTGCTTTCTTTGCTTCGCTGAGGTCTGAAGGGGACTGGAGAGCTTGGGCAATTGGGAAGGGCAGAAAGAGGAATTTTTAAGGCTTGCTTGGGGTGTGGTGGGGAGTGTCGTTGCCCATGCCCAAACCTGGTTCTGGGTTCCCCAAAAGCCTTTTTGACCCCCATTTCAGACCCTCTTCTCCTTCGCAGCTCCCTTTACTTCCAAAGGGATGCTGATGGGCAGCAGCAGCCCCAGGGAGGAAAAAAAGGGACTTTTGCAGCCACCACTGCCCTTTGGATTTAATTGAAGGCAGCGGTGGCAGCGCTGCTCTGTGCAGGCACAAAAGCCCACCTGCGCCCACCGCACTTAACCATTTCCTTGCTGGACACAACGCTGCCAGAGTGTCCTGCGTGGGAAACGAATTGGCTTTGAATGGGAAGTGCAACTGAGCCGGCCTAGCCCAGAGATTAAAAAAAAGCAGCAAAAGAAAAACAAGTTCGGAAGCTGGAACAGAAAATAAAGATTAAACCCTGTGTATGCTGCCATCTCCATCACCCCGCGGCTCAGCCAGGCAGGAGCAGGGGCGAGGGTGAGCCTCACACTTGGTTGGTTTGTCCCACCACGGCTGTGCAGAAAGGGGCGAATTTTGCTTTGACAGGATTTCTGCTGCAACACAGCCTTTTTTTTTTCTTTTTTTATTTCTTTTTTTCCCCCCTCCTTTCTGGCTATGGAGAAGGGAGCAGCCGGGTGCTGAGCCTGCCACAGCCCAGCCATGCTGCCGGGCGAGGGCAAAGATGCGTTCGCTGAGACGAGGAGCTGAGCGCTTTATTTTTAGTCTCAGTTTAACAAGTATTAATTAATAAGAGTGTAAATGCTAATGCCGAGATGACACAAACTGCATTGCCTGAAACGAATGTTTGGGACTTGTCTGTGCCAGGATTTACAGCCGGGTGGGTTCGTAGGGGCTAAATCATTGCTCAAACTGCAAGGATAAGCTGAGCTGGCTACCGCCAAGCCTGGCATCAGCCGTGTGGCGATTGGACATGTTGGTGGCTCTGGGACCTTGCTGGGGGCTTAGGGCTGGGCTCGGGGCTGGCTCCCCAGCAGCACCTCCCCATCCAGCACCTTGCTTATCCCTCCCTGGCAAAAAGTCCTAGGTTTTGCAAAGTGATGGTCATCCCGTCAGGGCCGAGTGGGTGCGGCTCACACCTTGCAGAAGGATTTATCAGCCCAGTGAAGACCAGCTTTGGATAACTGCATTGTCCGAGTGCACACACTGCATCCTCCCAGTGCATGTTGCATTCTCCCGGTGCATGCTGCATCATCCCAGTGGATATTTTGCACTCGCTGCAGCTGGGCCTGAGGGCCTGTCCATGGGCTGGGTGCTGCCGTGGTTTGGTTCACCAGGGAGGGATGCGAGGTCATGGAGAGGGCTCCCTGCTTGGGCTGGGTCCCTGGGCTGCACACTGCCACGCTGCTCTTCAGCGGCTCCATTCCTATCATCGAATTTTAATTTAGTTAGTTGAGTTCTTTAAACAGTGTGAACTTGCTAAGTGCTTTGCATATTTTATACTCATGAGTAACATTTATCAAACAGAAAGTACAATTAATCAAAAGAGGGGAGCTTTTGTAACTCGGAGCAGTTTGTATTCTCCTTCTCTCTCCCTGCTGTGTGCTTTCCTCCCTGTCTCCCTCCTCTTCCTCCTCATCCTCCCCACTGCCACACACGGGCCATGGAGCCAGGGTGGCTTCGCTGTGCACTATACACAGATATATATACATACAAACACACACACACACACATATACTCTCCCTCCTTCCCTCTCCACTATACCACATGCATTGTACAAACATTTATAAAAATATGGTTTATATATGTGTATATTTATATGTGTGTGCATGCATATATCCATGTGTATATACCTATATTTATCTCTGGTGTGTAAACATATGTGTATATATGTGTGGTGTATACAGTATGCTGTATACATTTGTGTATTTATATATATATACAAGCATAAATGGTCCATTTACACTATATATATGTATATACATATATGTACAGTTGTTATACTCACAATATTATCACAGTGCACAGAATTTTACATATATAAATACATATACACATATACACACAGAGAGTATACCTGTTATCTGCTATCTAGTATATAATACGTATTACACTGTAGATAATACATACATTTTACGTATTTTGGGCTGCTGGGGCAGTTCAGCAGTGTTGGTCATGATGCTCCAGCCTGCCAGCGAGAGCCAGTGGCCAAGGGAGCAAGGTGGGATGGATGGTCCCAGCCCCGAGCTGCACTGGGTGGCTGCCTGGCCAGCAGAAGTGCCCAACCAGCTCCATTTGGGGACAAGCGACCAGTGACAAGGACACGAGAAGCCATGACAAACCTCCTCAAACGGGTGCAGCTGCAGCCTTGCAACCCAAATCCCCTCTCCTTGTCTGGTGCTGGGGATGAGACACGGACAAGGGCTTGCTTTTAGGACAAACAGTAAAGGGACACTGACTGCTGTCCCCAGGACATCTGTATTTATTTCAAGGGCAGCATCACCCAAACCATGCTGGGTTTGGGCTCCAAAGGCCCCGGGGTGATGCAGGGATGTCACCTGTGCTGATACCTGGCAAAGAGCCGGCACCAGTGCTGGAAGATGAGAGGTGACGACACATGGCTGGCACCAAGGGACCCGCATCTCTGCCACCCCTCTGACTCTCGGCAGAGCGAGGCGAAGCCCTGACCTAATTTATTCCGACTTCCCAAGCCTTGGCCAAGGCGCAGTGGAAGCGGCTGAAGGAGCCGGGCAAATGTGGACACAGAGGCAGGTTTGGCTGGGGTCAAACCCCACTGCCTTGGGAGAGCAAAGGTGGAAGCATTCCTTGTGGGTCCCACCAAAGGACCTCGGGGCTCTTCCCAGGGCCTCAGAGGGCTTCGTTGCTCATTAATTGCCATTAATGGCAGAAAATGAGGCAGTGGGCGCCTGCCTGGACCCAGGTGAAATGCCACCAAAGGGTTGGCTGTGCCGGCGCTGCAGGACCTGCCTTGCAAATCACCTGCAACAACATGTGCCATCCTGGTCACCTCTTCTCAAAAAATGATAGTGCAAAATTAATTAGAATTAATTAATCAGAAAAGGGTAATAAGGGTGATTAAGCACCTGGGGAAAAGAAGAAAAAAAATATTCCTGAAGAGCGATTGCAGGGCTGGTGATTACCTTGAAAGGCGGTGAGTAAGCGGGAGCAGGAGGCAAGTGTGCAGAGAAACAAATGGGCTGGAGAAAGGGGTCTGGGGGGTGTTTTCTGTCTCGTCGCACAAGGAATTACCGAGTGACAAGATTGAAACTGGTCAGAGGAAAAGCATTTCCCGGCAGCAGCGACCAGGGGGAGGCAG
>NW_010163780.1:3572-3819 GCF_000695765.1 Mesitornis unicolor
TCTCCCAGAACCAGTGCTGCTGCTGGCACATTTTTATTTTTGGCAGACTTGGCTTTGCACAAACTGGCCCCAAGGTTGGCCCCATCTTCAGCAGAGAGTGGAACTCAATGGGGCATCCTCCGTGGCGGCACCCTTGTCCCCAGCCCACGACTCAGGAGTGTGGCGAGACAAGGGACACTCACCTGATTTCTTTTTCCTCTTTTAATTTGTAGCCATGCTCCATTGCCTTAATAATAATAATAATAAT
>NW_010163781.1:0-220 GCF_000695765.1 Mesitornis unicolor
TCCCATATTACCCGTCCGGAAACCCGATGGGCCATATCGAGTGGTCCAGGACCTACGGGCTCTAAATAAAATAACTGAAGACCTCTACCCCGTAGTGGCGAATCCACACACCTTATTGACTGTGTTGACGCCTGAACTAACCTGGTTCACTGTTTTAGATTTAAAGGATGCCTTCTTTTGCCTCTCCCTCCATGAAGCCAGCCAGAAAATATTTGCATCT
>NW_010163781.1:374-1039 GCF_000695765.1 Mesitornis unicolor
AAACTGTTGCAATATGTGGATGATATCCTGATTGCCACCAAGACAAAGGACGCTTGTATAACTTGGACGGTGAGTCTGTTAAATTTTTTGGGGCTCCAGGGATACCGGGTATCTAAGAAAAAAGCTCAAGTAATCCAGCGTGAAGTGATTGATCTGGGCTACGAAATCAGTGCTAGACAAAGGACTTTGGGGCAGGCCCGAAAAGAGGCAGGCAATATGCCAAACCCCGAGACCGCAAACAGTGAAAGAGTTACGAACGTTCCTGGGGATGACTGGGTGGTGCCGACTATGGATCTATAACTGTGGACTGCTTGCTAAATCCCTGTACGCACTAACAAACACCAAACAGAAACACCTTCAATGGAACAAAGAAGCTATACAGGCCTTTGAACTACTGAAAAAGGCCCTGATGTCAGCTCCGGCCTTGGGAGTGGACTGCTTGCTAAATCCCTGTACGCACTAACAAACACCAAACAGAAACACCTTCAATGGAACAAAGAAGCTATACAGGCCTTTGAACTACTGAAAAAGGCCCTGATGTCAGCTCCGGCCTTGGGACTCCCAGATGCGAATAGACCATTTTTCCTTTTTTTCCCACGAAAAGCAGGGGATTGCCCTGGGAGTATTAGCACAAGATCTGGGCCCGTATCGTCGAGCAGTTCCAT
>NW_010163781.1:1149-1678 GCF_000695765.1 Mesitornis unicolor
AAAGTGATGGTGTTAGTGTCCCATACAGTATCTGCAGTACTGGAAGCGAAAGGGGGACATTGGCTTTCTGTCATGAGCATCCATGGTTAAATTTTTGAATTTTTCTATAGTAGCCGAAATGTTCACTAGGGCCTTTTCTAGTTCACAGTCCCCTAACTGTGGGAACAACCACCGGACAAAGCTGTGAAATCCTGTAGGTCTCTCTACAAGGGGACTGAGGGGGACACTCTGAGTTTTTCTCCATAATGTTCTAAGTATCCCAGGAGTATCCCAGGTCTCGGGCATCAAATCTTATAAAAATAATTTATTCAAATGGTACAGCCAGGAAAAAGCAGCTCGAGCTGGGTGCCTCTGGAGAGGGACCCAGAACAAAGAAATCTCTGAGTATTTATACCTATAATCTATCCACCCACTCTTCATGTGCGCGCCTCTCAGTCCAATGGTAATTTCTTGTCTGGGGTCTTCTTATTCCTTATTATGGTCCTTCTCTGTCTCCAGGCAGACCATTAGCTGCTTCTTATCTAGATGG
>NW_010163782.1:0-257 GCF_000695765.1 Mesitornis unicolor
CCAGGGATTTTGGCCATGGGGTGTTGGGGTGTCAGGGATTTCAGCCATTGGGTGCTGGGGTGTCAGGGATTTTGGCCATGGGGTGCTGGGGTGTCAGGGATTTCAGCCATGGGGTGTTGGGGTGTCAGGGATTTCGGCCATGGGGTGCTGGGGTGCCAGGGATTTTGGCCATGGGGTGTTGGGGTGTCAGGGATTTCAGCCATTGGGTGCTGGGGTGCCAGGGATTTTGGCCATGGGGTGCTGGGGGGCCAGGGATT
>NW_010163782.1:569-835 GCF_000695765.1 Mesitornis unicolor
GGGTGCGGGGGTCCCGGGGTTTTGGGCCCCCCCAGCCATGGCGCAGTGGCCGCGGCTGCCGGAGCTGCCCCTGAACCCCGCGTTCCCCCAGGAGCTGCTGGAGGAGTGCGACCGCAACAAGGAGAAGGTGGAGGAGTGCCAGCGCTACGCCAAGCAGTACATCGACGCCATCAAGGTGCGCCCCGCGGAGGGGTCATTTTGGGGCTGGGCTCTCAGTGGGGGACCCCGGCTGAGCCCCCCCTGTCCCCGCAGGACTACGAGCTGCA
>NW_010163783.1:0-817 GCF_000695765.1 Mesitornis unicolor
TGGGGGCGGTCCCGGTGGGATGCCCTCCAGAGACTTCATTTCCTTTCGGGTGAAAGGGTGTGTGCGAGGATTTGGTCTTTCTTCTTCACCCAAAGATACCAGTGAAGTCCCCTTCTGCGATTTTTTTTTAGGTTTTCTTTTCCCTGATTGATTCGGATTTTTTTGGCAGGGCTGAACTGCCTCACCAAGCCTCACTGCAGCTCCCAGCCACTTGCCTCAGCACAGACTCTGCCCAATCAGAGGTTTGAAGCTCTAGTTCCTCTTGAACCACCCAAAACAGCCCTTCTGCAGCTCTTCCACCACTATTGGCCACCCCTTCACAACCCACTGTCCTCCAAGCACTGCTTCCCAATCCATTTAGGCACTTGCATTCCCCACCTGGGTGGCATTTCCTTAAGGCCAGAGACATTGCTGGAACCAAGTGGCATTGTACCCACAGCCCCAGCCCTGCTCACATCAGGGGGAATCAGATGTGTCCAATGCCTGTTCTCAACCATCTGGCACTAGCAGGCACTCCCTTGTTTTCTCCTAGGTGCTTATGAAAAATTTAATTACCTGGTGCTCTGTTCCAAGGAGCCAACTAGTACTTAATCTCTGCCTCCTCTCCTCCTTTTTTTTAAAGCCCAGGCAGTAAGGTGAGACTGAAGAAGAGCAGCCACGGGGCTCTTCCAGCCCAGAGGAGTCTGGCTCTGCTGAATCCAACCTCTCCCAGCAAGGTGTTGTCCTCCAACATCTGGATTTTCAATCCTCTCTGTTCATCTCTTGCTCCCAAAATATTTTTTCTGAAGGAACTGTGGTATGTGAAAGACAAGGCTCC
>NW_010163784.1:0-1237 GCF_000695765.1 Mesitornis unicolor
ATAGGGACCCCCAAGACCCCCCTGGGGACCCCAATACCACCATGAGGACCCTCACAGACCCCCCCCAAAACCCCTATTGGGACCCTAAGACCCCTCTGGGGACCCTCACAAACCCTCACCAGGACCCCCATGGGGACCCCAAGCCTCTCATGGGGACCCTCAAGATCCCCCTGGGGACCCTCACAGACCCCCATGGGGACCTCAAGCCTCTCATAGGGACCCCCAAGACCCCCCTGGGGACCCCAATACCACCATGAGGACCCTCACAGACCCCCCCCAAAACCCCTATTGGGACCCTAAGACCCCTCTGGGGACCCTCACAAACCCTCACCAGGACCCCCATGGGGACCCCAAGCCTCTCATGGGGACCCTCAAGATCCCCCTGGGGACCCTCACAGACCCCCATGGGGACCTCAAGCCTCTCATAGGGACCCCCAAGACCCCCCTGGGGACCCCAATACCACCATGAGGACCCTCACAGACCCCCCCCAAAACCCCTATTGGGACCCTAAGACCCCTCTGGGGACCCTCACAAACCCTCACCAGGACCCCCATGGGGACCCCAAGCCTCTCATGGGGACCCTCAAGATCCCCCTGGGGACCCTCACAGACCCCCATGGGGACCTCAAGCCTCTCATAGGGACCCCCAAGAGCCCCATGGGGACACTCACAGAGCTCCCTAAAACCCCCATGTGGACCCCAAGACCCCCATGGGGACCACAGTCCTCTTATGGGGCCCCCTAAGACCCCCATGGGGACCCTGAGCCTTTGCTGAGGACCCTCACAGACACTCACCAGGACCCCTATGGGGACCCCAAGCCTCTCATAGGGACCCCCTCATGGGGACCCTCAAGATCCCCCTGGGGACCGTCACTGACCCCCATGGGGACCCCAAGATCCTCATAGGGACCCCCAAGACCCCCATGGGGACCCTGAGCCTCTCATGGGGACCCTCAAGATCCCCCTGGGGACCCCTCAAGATGCCCCTGGGGACCTCAAGCTTCTCATGAGGACCCCCCAAGACCCCCATGGGGACCCTCACAGACCCCCATGGGGACCCCAAGATCCTCATAGGGATCCCCAAGACCCCCGTGGGGACCCTCAAGACCCCCCCAAGGCCTCTGTGGAGACCCCAAGCTTCTCATGAGGACCCCCGAAGACCCCAGTGATAGGGACCCCTCAAGATGCCCATGGGTACCCCAAGATCCCCATGGGGACCCCAAGCCTCTCATGGGGA
>NW_010163785.1:0-343 GCF_000695765.1 Mesitornis unicolor
CTTCTGTATCTAAACAAAGCATTGGGCTGCTTCATTCTGTTTTTGGCTAGATTGTGCACGTTCTCCTCCAACCTTAACTGCAGCTGGTAGTAGTCTCCTCTCAAATGGAAACGGTCAGTATATAGTTTTTGGCTTTTTTTGGCAATTATTAAGTTTCTTAACATATCTTTCTTTTTGGACTTTAGCATTTTATAAACTGCAGTATTTCAGTATTTTTGGCTCTTTCGGCTGATGTTGTATCTTTTGTTACATAGATTGGGAATTTACAATTTTTGTAGGCTTAACTGCTGAGTTTTCTTTTTTCTCCTTTACTTGATTTTTTCCGTTTTTTAAACGTTTCAGC
>NW_010163785.1:450-729 GCF_000695765.1 Mesitornis unicolor
GGGGACCTTTTGTGATGGATATTGGACCTTTTGCTACATTATTGGCAACTTAGGAGTTTTCAGGCTATAAGTGCTGAGTTTTGATTTTTTCTCTTATTTTTTAACTTTTTCAGATTTTTAGTCTTTTAAGCCCGTCATTCTCTTTTTTCCATATCTTTGAGGCAACTTAAGAGCTTTTCGACATATTTGCTCATTTTCGACTTCAGCAACTTAAAATCTTTTTCAGCTTTTCTGATTTTTCTGTCTTATGCTGATTCTTTAGATACATATGTTGGCAAC
>NW_010163786.1:0-4282 GCF_000695765.1 Mesitornis unicolor
CATCCCCTAAAGCAGCCCACTTCCCTGGATGAAGGTCACCCCCGAGGATTTGCTGCCCCAAAGTTGTCTGGGGAGCCCAGCACCCCACCAAGGGTGTCCTGTCAAGGGATGTTGCAGCTATTGCAACTCCCAGCTCTCCAAGAATCGCCAAAAAAAACAGAGGAAAACCCCTACATCCGCTCACCTGCAGCCCAGAAAGCTGTGGATGTCCACCTGCCCTGTGGGGGTCTGGGACCACCCAGCATCCTCCCCCAGGCTTGGCTCCATCACTCTCTCCTCCCAGCCCCAAGGAGGGATGGGTGGGAGATGGGGGTCCTGAGCTTTCCCACTGCCACACCGCAGCCCATGGCAGCAGGCACCCGGGGCTACACTGGGGGAGGGAGGGAATGGGGGCCAGGAAGCTGGGGGACAACACCCACAGCCCCCACCCATACCAGCACACAAACCTTTACCCCACCTGTGCTGGGTGCCTGACTCCCCTCACCTTACCTCAGCTTCCTCAGGACTCTCCTCCAACATCACCCCTGGTCTGCCCTGGGGGGGCTCACATCTGTGCCAACAGCACCCAAAGGTGCTGAGCAAGCCAGGGCACCCCGGAAACCCAGGGCTGGGTGTGCACCGCCCCAGTCCCTCATTATGGCTCAGGTTGAAACTATGCCTGGCGCGGGGGCTGGTAACCAATGTGCTGGGACAGGATGCTCCATGCACCGCACCTCCCCAATCCTCGGGAGTCCCCTCCCTCAGCTCCAGGGTGCCCCCAGTCACAGGAGTAGCAGCACTCAAATTTCTGCTTTAATAAAAGTAGGAAGGAGGGAAACAAAAAATTTAAAAAAAAAAAAAAAGAAAAACAGAAAAAAGGGATTGGACCAAGGTCTGTCTGTGGACTCGTGCTACCACAGCAACGACTGGCCAGGTCACAGTATTTGCTGCCTGCAGCCCAGAGGACATGGGAGTGGCTGCCTCCCCCAGCCCAGTAGAGCAAGGCAGGGCAGCTCCCCTTGGTATTTTACTGCTGGTGATGTCCCCTGGAGAAAGGGGCTGGAGGAGACCCTGAGAGTCAGGCATTTGCAAAGCACCATGTCGTATTCATGAGTGGTGCTGCCATGAGGCGTCAGCTCCCACTCTCACTCCACATTCCACAGAGAATGCACAGCTGTGGGGCAAGAGCCATCCACAATCTCCCATGCTTCCCTCCAACACTTTCCGCATCCCAGCCAGCACTGATCTCAAAGACCTCTACTCATGACAGGGGGGCTCCTGCCATGTGTTCCTCTGCACAGCTCTCCCCACACAGTCCCTCCCACCAGTGACAGCCCATGACTTCAGCTCCACTTTAGCCACAATTTAACAACCAGTCCCAGGTCCACAGATCCTGAAGTCCCAGAGCTTCAGGTTACTCCCCCATCACTCAGCCTGCGATGACTCTGCTCCCTTCCCCATCCTCCCAGAAGTCAGCACCAGTACAGAGCAACCAGCATCTGTCAAAGCACCCTCCCCTGTCTGCTCTTCTCTGGGACGAGCCCACTCCTCCTCTCGTGGTGGCCCCATATCTGAGACACTGTGCTGGTAGCCAGGAGGCTTGCTCATGCAGGAGGAGAAAGGGCCACAGCAGCAGGTAGCTACTGCTCCCAGGAGAGGGGTTGGCGTACACCAGCCCCATGCTCCCAGCACCAGTCCCTGTCCCTCCTGACAGACTGAGGAAGAGACCTGCCAGGTTCACGGCTTCTTGGAAGCTCCCGAGCCTCCCTCCGGAACTTTCTTGGCTAAAAGCGCCTTCTCCTCCTTCATCTTCTTCAGCTTGACCTTGCTTCTGCCGGCAGACGAGAAGGTGAGCGAGGCCTTGCTGAACTCCAGGGGGAAGATGCCCACGTCCCCATCAAAGCGGTTCTTGGACACCTGCAGGTAGCGCTTCCCTGGCCCTGTCATCAGCTTGCGGTCCTGCAGGATGAGGACGTTGTCGGCCTCCTGGCTGGCCTGGGGGGAGGAAAACATCTCCAGGAGGTTGCTGGGGATGCAGCCAGAGTCACAGGGCTTGGAGGTGCTCACAGGCTGCCTGCCTGGCTCCTCTGAGCCCTGTTATGGGGCATCCCAGGCCATTGCGACTCCAGCACCTCCCAACACCAACCTCTCGTCTTTCCCTGGGACACCCCAGTGACCAGCTGGGCAGACAGGTTCGAGCTGGAGCCACAGTCATGTTCTAGGGAAAGGAGGGAGCACAGGAGGGCTGCGCACATTCACAGAGAACCTCCTGCCCACCACTGCAGGGTTGTTCAGCATCATGGCAGAGACTGGAGTCCCCAGAGAGCCCATTCCTGCACCCTCCCCGGGTCCTTCTTTAATTATCTCATAGTACATCCCACTCACAGTCAACCAGCATTAATTAAGTGCACCTAAAGCCCCAACAGAGCTTTAGCTGGCAATGGGTTTGCTCCCTGTCTGCATTTCTCTACCAAGGCCTGGCCAAACCAGGAGTCCTGAGGACATGCTGCACCTCTCATGTCCCCAGCAATGACTCAGGGCGCTGGTGGAAGCTGGACACAGCCACCCAATGCATCCCAGCCCCTTTCTGGGAACACGCTGTGCTCGAGGGACAGGAAGGGCCAACCCAGCCCCGCTCACCTTGGCAGAGCCGAAGATGGAGGCCGTCTGCAGCTCCTTCTCGTCGTCCTCCTTGCGGGGATGGATGACCAGCGTGATGTGGCAGGTGTTGTCAGTGGCAAACTTCCGGAAGGCACCTACAATGTAGTCCTGGGCAGCGAGCCTGCAACAACGAGGACAGGGTCAGGCACTGCTCAGGGTGGGGGGGTGGCAAGGTGATGCCAGGTTCAGCCCCACAGCAGGAAGCACCGAGGGGTGTGGGCTCACCTTGTGGGGCAGCTGAGCCCACGTGGGCAAAGGGATGGGGCACAACCTTTACCGGATCACAGGTAACCAGCTCACCTTTTCCCAGGGCAGTCATCGCCCTTCAATGCAACAGGGCTGCCAGACAGGTGTAAGGGGACATCCCCTGCCATGACACCCGACAGGGACAGTTTCAGCGACGAGGGTGGCAGAGGAAGAGAAGGGGAGAAGGGCTACCTGTCCACAGAGAGGTGCTCGTGTCCCATCATGAACTGGAGGTTGTCAACGACCACATGGGTGATGTCGTACATGTAGACGGCATGCTGCATGGTGTCAATCACTGTCCTGGGCAGGGGGGAGACCAGCATCAGCCAAGATCAGCCATGGGGATGAGTGGAGGTGGCAATGGGGATGCTGGGCCAGGCAGAGGGACGAGGAGAGGCAGAGTGGGGAGGCAGCAGGCTGGTGCTGATGGCAGCTGGCTGCTGACCACCATGTCCAACCTCCACTCCTCCACCACTGCAGGAGGGAGGCAGACCCCTCCCCACAGATAAGGGCAACTGGAACAGGAGGACCCAGCCTCTGCCCACAATCCTGCAACCCCCCCCAGCCCACGGTGACTCTCAGGTCCTCCCTCTTCAGCAAACAAGGCTGCCAGATGAGCAGGCGTGGGGGGACACATCCTGCCAGAGACAGAGGCTGGTTTTGGAGTGGCCACCTAGCTCAGGAACAGGTGCCCTCCCTTCATGGTCACCCCAGAAAAAGACTGTCACAGCCTCTGTGGCCAGTTGAGCCACACAGTCACCATATGCCAATTCCAGGAGCTGACCAGCCCCAGCATGCCTGCCGGCCCCAAAATCACTGCAGGAGAAGAGCCCCAACTCCCCAGGGCCACACAGCACATGCCATGAGGGGTAAGTGGCACCAGGGACAAAAGTGTGGGACCATACTTGATGTTCTGCTGCCCATGAAAGGTCATGAAGTAGAGCGGGAGGTCCTCGAAGCGGTCGGCCCACTCGTCGTACAGCTCCAGCTGGTCTTCCAGGCGCCGGGTGGCAAACTGCGTCAGCATGATCTTGGCCAAGCGGACATTATTGATCTCAAAGCTGCCCCACAGCGTGCACACCCCCTGCATGCACAGGTCCAGTGCATATTCGCTGATAAAGGTCGTCTTCCCGCTGCCTGTCGGGCCTGGCACAAGGATGAAATGAAGAATTAGCTGGGGGAGATCTGACCCATCCTGAACACACCGGGGGGCTGTTTAGAGGTGGAAGCTCCAGGGAGCGGCCTAAGAGCGGCCCACCCACAGCACTCCCACCATAAACAAGCAGCTTCTCATGCCAGGCTGAGTGTCTGGCCACATGCGTGTCACCTCCAGCAGCCAGCGTGTCCCCACAGGGTGCAGGGAAGGGCTGGGGAGCCGGTGGGGGGCCCCGAAAAG
>NW_010163786.1:4313-5395 GCF_000695765.1 Mesitornis unicolor
CACAGGGTGCAGGGAAGGGCTGGGCAGCTGGTGGTGGGCACAGAAAGGAGGCAGCAGATGGGAGCAGGGAAAAGGGACACCCCAGGCTGGGAACCCATCACCACACCAGCGTGCCCAGCCCCATTGCACCCAGGAACACACCCCAGCCTCTCACGAACCCCCACAAGAGGCTTAGCCATGAGCAGAAAAGGACTAGGAAGACTCATCAGGTTTCACCCCCAGGAGAGTGAAGCCACTGAAGAGCCATCTACTCTCCCAGCCACACGTCCATCACCTGTGAAGATGGTGAGCTCCCCTCGGCGGTGCCCTTTGAGGAGCTTGTTGAGCTCGGGGAAGCGCTCCCACTTGATGCCAGCCACTTGCTCAGTGTTGACAAGCTCCCCAAACACCTCCTCACGCAGCTGCCGAAAGGAGACGATGGATTTGTGGCTGGCGGGCAGGGCAGCACGCAAGATCTTGGTGAGGTTCAGGCCCTGGTTCAGAGCCTCCAAGGGCCGGGGCTGGAGGTCGCCAGGACGTACCAGAGAGCAGCGCTTGAGGCTCAGCTTGCGGGCAAAGAGTTTGGCCGCTTCCCAGGAGCGCAGGTCCTCGCCCAACCACAGCGTGATGCGCTTGAACTGCTCCAGGTAAGGCAGAAGGGCGGGAGGCAGGCAGGTGGCTCCCCGTGGTAGGGCCAGGCTGGCCACACCCGTAGCTTGGTGCAGGGCCAGGGCGTCCAGCTCCCACCCAGTTAAGACCAGTTCTGTGTCTCGGCGGCTGATTAGGGGCAGCCCAAAGAGATTGCGATAGGAATCAAAGCGAGGTAAAGTCTCTTCCACATACGCTATCGCATCCCCCTTCTTCTCCACCCTCACAAGCTTCAGGCCCTTCAGAGTTGCATCGCGGGGGCTGAACCAGGGGAAGACAAGGGACTTCGCAGTCCTCAGGTAACGCACCCCGAACCGTTTCAAGGTGGTGTCTGTCACCAGGGAGATGCCGAACATGGCCTTGGTCTCATTGGTCTCCTCCTCATCGAGCAGCTCCCACAGCGGCAGTGCCCGGTCCCAGATGCAGCGGGCATCCTCGCGAGCCCGGCGCGTGTC
>NW_010163787.1:0-4275 GCF_000695765.1 Mesitornis unicolor
ATTCTGGTATAATAAATACAATATGGTATAATAAAATATGCTATAATGAGATATGGTATAAGAAATATAACATGGTATAATAAAATATGGTATAATAAAATATCTAATAAATATAATATGGTATAATAAATATAATACAGTAGAATAAGTATAATATGTAATGAAATATGATAAAATATGGCATAATAAATATATTCTGGTATAATAAATACAATATGGTATAATAAAATACGCTATAATAAGATGGTATAAGAAATATAACATAGTATGATAAAATATGGTATAATACATAGATTCTGGTATAATAAATACAATGTGGTGTAATAAAATATGGTATAGTAAATATAATACGGTAGAATAAATAGGGTATAATAAAATATGGTCTAATAAAATATGGTCTAATAAATCCAATATGGTATAATAAAATATGGTATAATAAATATACTCTGGTATAATATAATATGGTATGATAGTATTTTGTGTGTATATATACACACATATCTATACACACACACACACACTATTCCTATATATATTCCTCTCTCTCTATATTCCTATATATGTTGGCCATAGTAAACGTTCTTCCCATAGGCATTTCAGAGTCCTCTAATTTTCTCCTCCCTTCTCTGATACTGGTGCAATTCACCTCCGGTTGTTCCTCGCCACAGGCCGAGGTAAAAAGCCAAATCAGCCAAGAAGAAATGAGGGGTGTAATATTCACGTCAGCATCGATACGTCGAGCTGTTCGTACCGGAGCGCAGCGAGGCGGATCAATAGTACACATCTAATATCATCTAATAAACACAGATATTGTAGTTAACCAGGCAAAGAAGCGCTCTACGAATAGGAAATTCATCTTTATGCAGGGGCGCTGGCCGTATTTCAGTCTCAATATATAAATATATATAAAAATATATAAGTATATGTAAATATACGTTAACCCCAGGAACTGGGAAATCTCTGGGCAATTGCGTTTCGCTTGGCTACCACCAACAAGAGTGGCTTTAAAGCCGTTTTCCCCTCCATCTCTTCGCAGTCGGCCGACACGACCGCCCTGAGCCACACGGTGATGGGGCTGAAGCCCAACACCATGTACGAGTTCTCCGTCATGGTCACCAAGGGACGGCGCTCCAGCACCTGGAGCATGACCGCGCACGCCACCACCTACGAAGCAGGTACGGGAGGGCTGCTTCTTGCCTTGATTTGTCAGCAGGGTGGGCAAAATTCACTTCATCGCTTCGCTTCTTTCCAAAAAGCAAAGCGGAGCAGTCGTTTTACTGAGCTTTGTTGTCCTTGCAAGGAGGTTTACAAGCGGTAGTACCTGTGTGTGTGATACCTTGCACCATAATGTAAAGAGTATCTGGGATTTTAATGATTTAAAGTAGTTTTCCCTGTTGAAAAAACCCAAGGTCAGGTGAGAACAATTATTGCCTTCTTATTAGAGAATAATTTGGCTCCTTTGTAATTCGGACTTGGGAAGTTCTGCGTGGTTTTGTCTCAAGTTCATGACTTACCCACTTGGTAAAAAGGACTCCATCAGTGCTCCTGTCTAATGCATCCTTCTTGACTTAAGATCTAAAGGGATATATTTAAAAATATATGTAAAATAATGGCCACAGGGCTGGTCACTCTCTTGTGGGGACACATTTTAGGTGGTTGCTGTCCCCCGTGCCAGCAGCCAAGACCCACGGTCAGAGTGACAGCGCTGGAAAATTAAAGACAGGAAATAGGTGAGGAAAATTAAAGACAAAAAAAGGGAAAAAAACCAAAGCCAAATGAGCAGTTATTTCAGCTTGCACATTATTTATTATAAATGTATAGATATAAATATAATTACATCTATAAATATAATTATCCACCCCGTGCAAAGCGTTGACTGCAGTTTGGTGAGGCGTCCCTTCTCCGCTCAGCGTTTGCAGGCATCTCTGTTACGTTTCCTGGGTGGAAATGGTTGAACCTCTCCAGATCCCTTCAACAAGGTTAGGGTCTTCCCTTAAATTTGCATTCATTTTAGAACAAGCTCTTGAACCCCTCTTTGGAGTAGATCTGCTTTTAAAGAACTCCGCTGAGCTGCGTGAGGTCGTAAACCCCACAGCTCCCACCTCTGCGTGAGGTCGTAAACCCCACAGCTCCCACCTCTTCCACGTTCTTTATGATTATCTTGGTACAATTTCTCATCCAAAGAGAAGAAAGTCCGTGGTTTTATTTCAGATATTCGTCATCTTCGTCTCTTACGACCGGCGATGTTTACATTTGGACACCGACGTAGCGCGTAGGATATTTGGTGGCCTTGGTGCCATTACAAATGGGTTTCTACCAGCAGATCCCAAGTGAAGTCTGCTGGTAAACAGTGATTTGTTGTGGGGGTTTGGGGTTTTTTTTTAATTAACAGAGGGAAAATAAGAGGGAGTACGCGTCCTTACACTTTCCCATGTGATTGCAATGCAATTAGCAGAGCTTGATGGAGCAGCTCTGTTAATTAAGGGCATCCTGCCCTGCTGATCTTCAGTGCCTGTTTTGTACCCATCCCACACGTTGAATTTCCCATGATGGTATCAAAGACCAGGATCTCTGTATTTAACGAATACACGCAGTTATATTTGGGTTAAACTGGTACATAGCTCATTGAGCTGCAAGGACCAAGGGGGAGGAAAAGATGTGACGTGAAAAGCTTTGGGTTTCAATTCTTTTCATCGTTCCCAGCTCCCACCTCTGCTCCCAAGGACCTGACAGTCATTACGAGGGAAGGGAAGCCCCGCGCCGTCATCGTCAGCTGGCAGCCACCCTTGGAAGCCAATGGCAAAATCACTGGTAAATATTTACATTACCCTCTTTTCCCCCCATTTATTTACTCTCCTCATCATTTGCTGCTTTCACTCCCTATATTTTAAATATTTTTAGTGCCGTTTGAGCTGGCGTTATTTTCTTGGCACTTACTTTTACCAGCTTGGACTGGGTTTCAAGGCAACGTGAAGAATGCTGCAAGATTTAAAACTCTTGGGCTGGAAATCTTATTTTTAACTGCTACAGGCAGGAATAGAAGCTTAAAAAACATGCAGCGCTTGAAGTTTATGGTACGTGCAGCTCAATGATCATTAGAAATTACTAATAATAAGTGCTGTGTTTGGCAATAACGCAGCACGTAATACACATAATGATGGGTTGCTTGGTGCACGAGAGGATTTATGAGGAGATAGTTAACTTTACGATAACAGTTTAAGACAATGATGATTCGGGAGTGGGGGGAGAAAAAAATGCCCTAATATTGACTGACAGGAACTGAACTTAATGGATGCTTCACAGTGACAGATTTTATTTTCCAGTATCCGCGTATAACCTCGGTGCCTAATTAAGAAATCCATTACGAACCTTTAATGTTGGTTCAGTTTGAAAAATAATAGGAGAGATTTTGCATTTCAATGATCGTCTCGGGCTGTTAAGAGACGTCTCAGGGGCATGTAATTATTAGGAGAAATATGGGTTATTACCAAAAATGTGCACATTTTGGTCACGTGCCTAAAAACCAGTTGGGTTGGGCCATACCTGGGAGGTATTTTCATGTGGGAGAAGGTGTGGGTACGGCACCGTTAGGACCAGTAACCCCAGTAACGTGCTGCTGGAGCAAGAAGTATCCCTGTAAGAGGAAGAAGAGTAAAAGGCTAAAGAAATAAACACACACACGTACACGTATATATATGTGTGTATATATATATATATGTATACACACACACACACACGTGTATATATATATATGTTTATGTGGATATATACACATAGATACAGATATATATATACACATTGTGTACATGTATATACATATTATATATATACATACACACACTATATACATATATACATATATATACACGTTATATACATGTATATACACACCTGATATACATATATGCATATATATACACATTATATACATATATAGACACGTATAAATGCACATTGTGTACATATATATACACACATTATATATACATATGTATATATATGTGTATATATACATATACATATGTGTACATATATATACATATACGTATGTATACATATATATACATATACATATGTATATATATGTACATATATATACACATATATACACATATATACATATATATACATATATACACATTATATACATATATACATATATACACATAAAGATATACAAATATACATATATACATATATACGCGGTTTTTATATATATATACATTTAAATGCACATTATGTGCATATATATACATATATATACACATATACATA
>NW_010163788.1:0-6296 GCF_000695765.1 Mesitornis unicolor
CCGCTCCCTTCGTCAGGCTTCCTGGCGCGGCCGCTTATGCGCCCCCCTCCGCCCCCTACCCCGGCTTTATGTTTTCTGCCTCGCCCCGGGACTGTGGGCAACATGCTGTGGGGGGTTGCAGCGATGCCCAGATAGGCGGGGGCCTTGTGTGTGCTTTTTATGTGAGGAACTGTCGGGGCCCAGAAAAGAGCTTGCAGAGTAGTGCAGAAGAAGATTATACCTATAAAGTACTCAGATTCATTGAGTGGTGGTCAGCGAGGAAGTCTGAGCGTTGGTAGTGGTCTGATGGCCTAAAGAGTTTGGGATCTTGTGTTTTAGCTAAGTGGGTATAAACGAATCTTTTAAAATTAAAAAGGAAAACTAGTAACTATTCGGGGTGTGTGTATATCTTTGCATTCATTCAGCAGCTGTGGAGAGCTGAAGAGATTTTGTTTTTCTTTATAGAAAGAGCAAGTTGATAATAATGTAATCTTTGAACTTTTTCCTTTTTTGGAGTATTCACAGTTTTGTTTTCCTTTGCTATCTCTTGATCAGTGCTGGTATTTAATGCAGGCTGACAAGACTCAAGATGTGTGGCACTCCTTATAGTTACGTAACTTCTTCCAGTCATGGCATAACTCTGAATTCTTGATCAAAAGTAAAGATTTTTATACTCAGCCAGAGACTAGTTAATGACAGTTCTGTATTGTTTAAGAAAAGCAAACTGTGTCGTTAGGGTGGAGAAAGAGACTGGATTGTATTTCATGAATGATAAATATTACTAAAAATAAAATTGATTATGGTTAAGTGTAAAACAATGATTTCTTAGTAGGAGGTACTTTTATAAGTGGAGCAGATAATCCACAGGGAATAATGATGCCTTGCTACAGGATGAGATTTCAGGAAATAGATCCCCCTGTGATACAGAAAATAAAATATTCCATTGATGTTATGATGCTTCTGAAGAACTCTTTTGGGTTTTTTTTTTGGGGGGGGGGGGGGTTTTATTTTGGTTTAGTTTTTTTGTTTGTTTTTAAATCTTCTTCCATCAGGCTAACAAGCAGGCCAGTATAGCTATGTAACATGCTTTATTTAATGTGCTTCAGCATTTTTTGAGTGGTGTTATGTTACAGAACAAAAGAAAATACACCATTACATATACTGGTAGTGAAACCATATCTAGGTTATAATTGTGTAGTGCGTTTTATTTTGGTTTAGTTTTTTTGTTTGTTTTTAAATCTTCTTCCATCAGGCTAACAAGCAGGCCAGTATAGCTATGTAACATGCTTTATTTAATGTGCTTCAGCATTTTTTGAGTGGTGTTATGTTACAGAACAAAAGAAAATACACCATTACATATACTGGTAGTGAAACCATATCTAGGTTATAATTGTGTAGTGCAGCAAATAAAGAAGATTGATGTTGAGCTAAAAGTGATTTTAAGCTGGGCATGAAAACTTCCAGATGTGAAAAAAGAGTGAAAAAAATGGAAGTATTAACCCCACACAAAATGAGAAAAGCTTTAAAATATGGAGTGGCTTAAAGCAAGTGAATTAGTGTTTCTTTTGCTCTGTGTCACATCTGTGTCACTGATGCTTGCCTTTTCATCTCCAGGAAACAGTTGCTGTTTGATTATGGTTGGAAATGTTAACGTCTTGGTATGACTGAAAAGTGTGAGGTGTATTTCTAATATCAATGGATATCTAATAAAGTGTGAATGAAAACATTCTCCAAATAAGAGATTAAAAAAAAAATCTTTAGATTGTAATTACTTGCTGTCCTTAACAGAACACTAGCTATGTGAATTATAATAAAAAAAAATTCTGACTGTATCAAAAAGCTGCAAATATCAATAATATGTCACTTATGCTAAGTATTTTCAGTAGTAAGAGCTTTCATGCAAAAGTTGGAACAGGTTGAAACTTTGCATTTGAGACATCTGTTTGGATTTTAATGATCACATTTGTTCCTGTCGGTTCCTGTGGAAATCCTGAGCAAGATCAGGTGGATTGTACAAGCTTTTGCCCATGCAGAAGTGTCACAGTTTTCATCTTCTCTGTTACTGCCACTACCTATATGTTGTTTTTCTAAAAAATCAAAAAAGTGGCTTGCATAGAACATTTTCTTTCAAGTAGGCTTCATCAGAACAAGTTGTTATGAATGGCCTTTAGGGTACCATTACCCAATAGAAGAAAAATTGTAAATATATGTTTAAGTTTCTAAAGTTAGGTAGTAAGATGTGTCTAATTAACACAAATTTATTTGCTTCTGCAAGGATCTGTTGTTGATGTAAGGTGGCAGACAGCATGTTTGTTAGGTGATAGTTAATTATGGAGTGTGAAATAGCTGTTGCATATTTAAGGATTGCACCTGTATTCCTGCCTAAATATGTACTTGCTAATTTTTCCTAAGTTCATGTAGGCAGAAAATGGCTTCTACATTCTCGGATCTCCTGAGGGTACTCTTAGAGCATCATTATGCATTTTTTTATTAATGTTGAATTTTTTTCTGCAGATTACTATATTTTGCAGTATGTCGTGCTAAACTGTGTTGTGGATTTGTTAGTGATTGTAGCGATGCATTTTGGTTTCCTACCTTTCTAAAAATGTGTTGGTTTTTTTGATTGCATCGTTGTTGTTATGTCTTACCTAGTTCTTGAAGAAGATTGGATGAACTGGTAGAGGTTCTCAGCAAGTTGTAAGAGGCATACTACATGCCTTACAAGCCAAACTTGCTTGAGAGCTCTTGTTCTTATCTGTCCTTTCCATTTAATGGCTCTGTACGTGCATGAAAACATGTGCCAAAGAACTTGAGAAAAATAGACTTAACAATCGGGTGTTTTGCACAGCTTCAGCATTCTGTTTTTCCCCAACTGGCTCTCACAGGCATGCAGTTTCTGTCTGACAAGGCTTGTTTTGCTGCTTATTGTTTTCAGCTGTATAATCTTCATGATATGGTCAGATATTGTTGTAAATGAAGCATCCAACAGAGATCTTGGTAATAAAGTATGTGCCTGTCCTGATTTCATCCAGTCAGATGGGGGCTCTGGGACTCTTCTGTAGACCAGAGACTGGCAGTCATGCAGCCCAAGAGGTGGTTAAGATATCTGATGGGTAGTCTTGCAAGCTGTGAAAGTAGCGGGTAGGTGAGATGAAAAAAGAACTTGAGAGACTGTCAGTTTGTTTACATCTGTTGGAGCAGTCAGTGTTGTGGTTCTCCCTCACAACAAGCCTGTATTACTGAACAAGTTGTTAGACAGCATGTTTTACAGGTACTTATCAATACATCCATCACTGGCAGTGGTGAAGTACTGGTACTTACTTGCAAGACCGTACTTGGGTTGATAGCAAATTTCAACATGTCTGTTGGGCAAGAAGGGGAATGTATCCACTCACCGTGACTCACTTGAGGAGCCAAATCATACCAAGGCTTCAGCAGCCTCTTGTGCATCTGTAATCTGTGAGGTTCTCAGTGTTGTGTACTCCTTATATGGCTTCTTACTTTCCAACATCAAACTGATAACAGATTAGTTGGCGTGAAAAGAGTCTTGGCTGCCAAATAGTAGTTGCTGTTTTGATGGCAGCTGATTAATGGCAGACATAATTTTGTCTTGCTTACCAAGTACAAGTGAGCTTTTATAAGCCTCCCTCTGTTTTGATCTTGCATTGTCAACACATTGATGATCGTTCTAGGTTTGAAGCTTGGAGTTTGGTGGTGGATCCAGCTGTAGTAGCAGATAGAAAGTAGTAGTTCTGGTGGTGAGCTTTCCTCAGTACTTTCTGTACAGATGGCATATAGATAAATGTAGCTTTGTCAGGGAACAGCATGGTCAGTAGTGGTGTAAAATTAAGAGTTCTGGGTGGAAGAAACACTAGAAATTCAGAGGAAAAAGAAAGGCTTTTGAAAGCATCAGAAGTGCTTAGGATTAAGTGATAAGTAAAGTAGCTGTCTTGACATGCATTCTGGAAAGAGTAGTTGAGGAGCTAGCAGTTAAGGTTGGTTAAGCTTTTCCTTTTGATAGGAGGCTATACTTAGGAATCTATCTGTTTTTTTTTCCTAGTTGAGTAGCAGTAGCTGTTTCTGAAATAGGGTTGTTACTGGATTATCTCACTGTTACTGAATTACTCTTCAATATGCAAAGAATACCTGCAAGGGCTTACTGCCTCAACCAATACAGTGAACTTATACTATTAATAAAGTCTCAAGCCACCAAAATCCTATTCACCTTGTGATGCTTTTTCTTACAGGGTGAATTTAAATAAACCTTACAGTTGGTTCTGCATGGCAATATTCTCTTGTCCCATTAATTTTTGGAACACAGTATTTAAAAATGTAGCCTTGTATGTTGGAAAATGATGACATGTTCATTGTAGGTCCTTTTCAGATGTCACTGTTTTCAGTAGAACTAGTGAACTTCAAGAGGTAGGAATTGCACTGTTCAGAAGCTGTTACAAACAAGGAATTTCAAACACTTTCTAGCAGGGTGAGAAACAGCAGTTTCTTCTCCTCCACATTCTTTGGGGGTGGGGAGAACTTTGAGTTGAAGTTCGAAAGTAGGCTTTCTTTTCATGTATTCCTGCAATATGCTTTGTTTTCTTTTTTTGTGAGGTTTCCCTGGCTGCCAAGAGGACCATAAATATGCTCAGACTTAATCTTGGCTTAGTCTTTTAAAGTACTCTCATCCAGCCTAGCAAAAAGATGTAGCAGCATCATTTAACATTGGATTTTTTTCCTTTTTTTATTACAAAGGTAGTGGCAGCTTTAAAAAAAGGCTCTTTCTTGGTTGAAGGAGCACCAAGCCAGTGCTTCAAGTACTACAAAAGAAAAGAAGACCCTTCACTGCCATTATGTGGGTAACACTGAATGGGTTGGTTTGATTCCTTATAAATTATTTTTGTCCTGGTTTTTAGTTTAACTGCACCTGCATCTTCTTGCACCTATATTTCTTCCCGTGCCACTGTTCTTTTACCAGTAGTTGTGATAAGTCATTGCCATGCTCTTAGGCTCAGGCAGCAAACCACAGTTGAGATTACCTATTTGGATAAAATGTCTCTGTGGCCTGTTTTTAGAGGGTAATTGTGTCAACCAGTGGTAAGAAAGAATGCCTTTGACCTTTCCAAGTTACTTTCTTCCAAGGCAGAACAGTGTTTTCAGACAACCCAATTCATAGTAATTTCACCTTTTGATCAGGTCACCCATATAGTACTTTTAAAATAATAGGTGCTGTTTAATAATTTCTAGGGCTTAGAAAGTTTATGCAATATGAGAGAAAATAATGTAAGATAAAGTTAATTTGTCATGTCTTTTTTTGCATGCTATTTTTCTCTAGACAGGACTCTCATGAAGGTTCAGTGACATCGGAGCAATTGATAGAGTTGAGAAAAAAAATGAGCTTTTCATGAACTGCTATGAAGAATGCAAGTAAGCAGAGTGTGAGCTTCAATGGTAAGTTTGTTTTTGTTATTACTAATGTTCTCCTTTACCTGTTCTTGAACACCTGTATTTATGAAGTTCTTAATTTCCTGCTTGGTTTTTTAATTGCTTTTGAAATGTTTCTCAAAATATTTCAAAAGTACCTTTAAACCTAAAAACTATGAATAATTAACACACTGTCTGCCTTTTGATAACTTCACGTTCTGTGTCAGTATGTTAAATTACTCAGGTTCTAGAGAATTTAAGGTTCATAGCTCTCCAGTTTGCAGCATTCACTTGAACTGCGTAGCTTCCTGCTAAAAACTGCATCTCAATTTATCACCTATCTTCTTTTTTAAGTAAAACATGAAATGTAGCAGTGTATCCAGCTTCTGTGTGGGCTTATTAGGGGTGAGTCTTTTTAATGAGAATATTTATTTTTAACACTAAATTGTGTGAGATGGGTGAAATTTGAGATAAGCTTTCTATCTTACTGATTTTTAGATATGTAGTGTTATTAACTTCTAAAATATTGGATGTCTTAATTTGACTTTATTTACCAAGCTTAGATTTTTAATCAGTACAACTACTAAAGCTTCTGTCCTTATATTTCAGCTTGTATCCATGAAAACGCCTAGAGAAGATGGCTGATGTAAGCCTGAAGGAAGCCACACTAATAGTTGGTGTGGTGGCAGCCTGCTACTGGAACAGTCTCTTTTGTGGCTTTGTTTTTGATGATGTTTCAGCAATTTTGGACAATAAAGATTTGCATCCTTCTACTCCATTAAAAAATCTGTTTCAGAATGACTTCTGGGGCACTCCAATGTCTGAGGTAAACTGTCAGATACTTCGAAACATTTAGCAAATGGAAAAAAAAAACCTTGCAGAGAGTTTTTTACACTCTT
>NW_010163788.1:6391-21343 GCF_000695765.1 Mesitornis unicolor
TCCCTATGTTCAATAAAAGAACTTGAAGAAATCAAAGAAAATGAAGTAATATATCATGCTTCAAGATGCTGTATGTTATCTCATTCCAGTATCAAAATTGGACAACTCTGACCCTTTTCCCTTGTCTTCATGCGAAAGCTAGATGTTGACATACCAGTGGTATTTATTTCTAATTGCAGTCTGGAAGGAAAGATAACAGTCTTAAGCAAGGAAAGCTTGCTTTAACTCCTAAAGCTAGGAGTTTTAGAATGGTTATTGAATCCATTAAATTTATTTTAGTAGGTATGTTTATGTGAATTCAGAGTTTTTGATTTGTAGCCCATGTAGAGTGGCTATGGGTTTTTTTTTCTGAAAACCTGCATTGGCATTAGAGTTGTTGGTAAACGTTGTTAAATGGCAATGGCTAAAAGATTTAGAAAGTTACACATGGTGCCATTACTGAGCAAGTAGAATAAAATTCTCCGACAGTCGTAGATTTTTTTTTTTTTTTGCCTGTCAAGGCATTCTGCCTTGTAATCTTTTCTTATGTGCATAACATACAGAGTTAGTTCCTTGTGAGATACTAGTTGCTAGCTGTAGAAATAGGCATTGATACATAATTTTCATATAGCCCTGTAATGAAAGCTTCCAGACTCTTTTTCAGATGCCATTTAGTCCTATAGACATTGAGAGTGAGTTAGTTCCTAAACTAAAATTTCAGGTAGTATTTTTCACCATGTTTTTACTAGAAAAAAAAAAACCAAACCAAAACAAGCCCCCTAACCATGTGGAGTGGCAGAAAGCTGTCTCATTCAGTTTTGATTTTGCACCTAAAGCAAACTGAAAGTCACCTTAATTTTAAGTAAATGAAGTCAGATTCATTTGATCATGGCTTTTAAAAAACTTTTTTCCTATTGTGTTTTTGTCTGTATGTGCAGTTTGGTTCTGTGTTTTACACACACACACACACACACACACCCTCCAGTTTTTTTCTTAGATTTTCTTCCTTTGTCTTATGGGCATATTCAGCAAAATATGAACAGGCTGTGGGTTGGCAAATGCATGGAATAGGAAGATGGTATTAAGTGTATTTTTTAAAAGGGTTTATGAATGGAATAACCAGCAATGTAGGGATATTGATGATATGTAGATAATACATTTAGCTAAGCACACTAAATTTTTATTTTAAAAAATACTGATCTAAAACATGAAATGGGAGAGTTATCAGAATACTTGAATACTACATTAAAACTATGTGGAAGTAGGAAAAATAGTCAGAATTAACTTCTCTGTTTAACATTTCAATTTTAAATTGAGTTTTCATTTAATTCACTAGATTATTTTTTTATTTCTTTTTTTAGTATTACTGATTCGCAGGATGTTATTTTGAAGGTAGATACCTGAGAATAGAGGGGGGAATCGTGTATGCATAAATTTTTAGAAAGATATTTTTGAGTTAAAATTTCCTCTAAGTTGGTGGTGACTAATTGATATTTTTATTTTCTTTTAGGAGAGAAGTCATAAATCTTATCGTCCCCTTACAGTTCTTACGTTTCGCTTGAACTACTTGTTCAGCGAGTTAAATGCAGTTTCTTACCACTTCCTAAATCTGGTCTTTCATGGGGTGGTTTGTGTAGTCTTCCTCAAGGTCTGCAAGCTTTTTCTGGATAACAGGAGCAGCGTAGTGGCATGCTTGCTCTTTGCAGTGCACCCAATACATACTGAAGCGGTACGTATAGCTGTGATGTGCTCAGTTTGTTCAAGCTGTATAGATTAACCCTAAATTTCATGCGTTTTGTATTTGTTTATATATTGTAACTTTAAAAAATGTGATCTTACTTGTACTTACTCTGCCTGTACTTACTTTACCTGTTTACCTTTTACTTTTACTTGTACTTACTTTACTTGTAGAGGTAACAAATTTTAATGCTCAGAGTGGTTTGGTATTCCATGCAGCTACTGCAAAATACTTAAATAAATACTAATTTAGTTGTTAAATAACTTAAGTCTCTGCTGTGAGCATTGGCTTTTATGATGATGGCTACTTTAGCTTACACAGATCTTGATGTTCTGTAATGATTCATCTAGTATCATATTTTGCAAATCCTATGAATACCTCTTAATTAATTTCCAGAATTGCTAAGCACCCCCTCTAGCTAATCACCAAGTCTGTTCTGTCAGCTTTCTTTTACGTCTATCTGTCTTAGCAGCACTTTTTCTAGGATTGTTATTCATATGCTGCATCAAGCTTAGGGCCATTCTGTTTGAACCTTCCATTTTTTAACATATCTGATATAAGAATTTACCTTTCCTTTGATACTGAAGGAGTTTTTCACTGCTATAAAAGCATATATAAGCATTATTTATACAAGCTGTCTGACTATATATTTTTTAATGGTCAACCAGGCTTTCTGTGTTGTGGAGTAAATGGAGTCTTGTGATCGCCATTCATTAGATTTGTTTCAGAAAGAATGATAAAGCAGATCCGTGGAGTTCTCTGCTGTTAGTTCTGCACCACTTAAATTTGCTTGCTTTGATTCTAGTTCACATGTTGCAAAGCCCATTCTCAGACTTTTTTTTCTTACAGTATTAGCTGATTTTCAGAAGACTGAAAATGTTTAAACATTTGTGCTTCTTTGGAGGTGTTATCCCATTTTTAGTTTTGTTTGTTTGGGGATTTTTTTTTAATGTGGGTTTTATTTTTCAGGAGAGGGGGGATGTCTTTTGATGCTGAGAAAATAAAAAGGGTTTGCTCTTACCTTACGTTGGTTTTTTTTTTGGTTCTGATACGTTTGGGTGAAGAGTTCACTTCTCTCGTTCTCTAAAGACTCACATCTCTGTCAGTAGCAATTCAGTAGCCTGTATCTGTGTGTTTTGAGCAAATCTTTGTAGGAATTAAGTTCATGGTGTTTATAAATGCTGCTATTTGAGCTACTAATATGTCCTTCCTAGAGGTTGTTAGTGGCATGTTATAAATAAGTTAAACAGTTAAGCATTTCTGTTTGCTTTTATACTCAAAAGCACAACCCCCCCTAAAATCTTAGGTAGAATATGGATTAAAAATTAATTTGTTAATTTCATTTGGGTTTCTGTTTCTTTGAGAAAACATGCTTTAAATCTCAAAGTTTGGCTTTGCCTCTTTGTAGTAAATATGGTAGTATCTTTACAGCAGCATTAGCAAGTTGCTGGTGACTTACAATAGTGGTTTGTGGCTTGGATCATCCTATGTAAGTTTATTACGTTACTGTGTAAAAAAAATTGATGATTCTTTATCATGCTTGAACTGTTAGCTTCTGTACAAGAGAAGAGGAGCACAGTTGCTTTTAATACTATGCAACAGAATTAACAAAAAGTATTGTACAAATCCTACAAAACAGTGTAATGAAAGCTTATTGTGGAAGGCAATGTATGACAAAATTATGAAGTCCAGTTATGATTGGTAGCAAGTGTGTAATCCGTGATAGTAGCCACATGAGGGCACTCTAAGGTTACATGATTGGTAGAACTTAGTGCTATACATAAAACACTTAGAGACTCTAAGATTTAAGTGCAATTGTAATTGAATTCTCCTGCTGTTGTACTTTGGTACTTAGTGAATAATCAGTTATGAGGTTTTCTTCCTCCTCCCGCCCCATTTTTTTCAATTTGAGCTTTCAGCTTTTGAGAAATAGTTCATTTTAGCCTTTCAGGTGTTTGCATCAAGAGTTCTCTCGAACATGCAATCAAGAGAATTTTGATACTTGAGCACATGTATAAAAGGCAAAACAACTGGAAGTTTCTGTGCATGGAAAAGAGGAGGTAATAATGAGTTGTCTTTTAGAACCAGAGACTTGGATGCTGACTAACCTATTCAGACTTAAGTGAAAACTCCAAAACAGGTCTCATTCCCAGTTTTTGTATAATTTGTTGGTACCTTTTGTATCTTTTATAATTAAAATGTGTCTGACTTGTGTTGTTTCAAATTAGTCTCCTACTCCTGTGCACAAGAGTTTGAAACAGCATATGCAATACATAAACATTTCACACCTTTACCTATCTTATGATAAATAGATTTTTCCTGGAAAAGTTAGCAAAGCAGGATAAATAGAAAATAATTTTCTGCTTGACTTCAGAAAGACACTGGACTCTTGCAGTGGTGATATATCATTTTCTGAGGAAGAATTTTTGAGGAAATGGGTTGAGTAACAGCATCATAGTTTCATTTGTCCTTGTCTTTAGAATTTCAGTTCAGTCTTTCTACCTGCTTTGATGTTCTGGCCAAAGGCATTTTGACCACCTTTACTGCTAGGGGATGTCAGCTAACGTTGTGAATGCTGCAGTTTGCTCTCGAAAGTCCCTTTTGTATCCAGAAATAGCATCTTCCTTTTGTTGGCAGGGGGCTGTGGAGGAACACCAGCACACTTGCTTTACTAATCTCTTTCAACTGATCTCCAGACAGAGTTCACTGTCAATTCTATCTTAATGCTGGACAGTTTTTTGAGATCCAGACCAGGAATCCTTGAAACGAGACATTTTGGATACAGACACGTGTATACTATCTGAAATGTTAACACAAACTCATGTCCTATCAGTTGTGGAACAAGCTTTGTCTGTGCATGATACAGCAAGTCCTTTAGTAAATGTACACTACTCCCAACGGAAGCACCAGAGCATGATTTCCAATTCAGATTGGAATATTTTCTTTACACGATGACCTTGGATATTGAGTTATTTTCTCTTTTTATGCTGTGCTTCATCAATCATTCTTGACCAAGAATGTACCTAGCAGTAAAAACTTCTGGCTGAGTCCGGATGGCTGAAAGTCAGTTTTCAGCATCATCATAACTGAATGGTGAGCTCTGAGGCTTCCTTAGCTAAATATGACTGTCTGCGTTGGGGTAGCATGCCATTTTTCAGCCAACTTACTCATAAAATTTTGAATTAAATCTTAGGCTTTACAGAAGAGGACAAATGAGGAAGAAAGGCAGTCCTAAGTCGTACCGTGGTAGCACAGTGGCTAGTACAGTAATCATTAACATAGTGACCTGTCTTCTATTCCTCTTTGTTGGTTACACCTTAGCATTTTCTGAAAACACCTCATGAAATAGAAATTGATCTGTATTTCACTGAGGTTTTCAAAACAACCTTCTGCCCTATGAATTTTAGCACTTTTCCAAATTTTCATAAGATCTGTTCTTCTGCCTCATTACTAAAAGGGACACTACCTGCAATTTTAATATTGCCAACCAAATTACCATTCAGAAAATTGCCAGACGTGTAGTAAAGCCCAAGTCATTCATTAACTCAGTTGCACAGAGCTTGTTCTCAGTTTATTTGTAACTCTTGACTGCTCAGCTAAGAGCTGCCATAGCACCAGTTAAGGGAATGCTTCTTTCAGATTCAGATCTGTTCAGTCAGCCAGAAAGGTATGAACAAAAATATCTATCATAGTTTCTGTATGCCACTGTCTGCAGGATGTATATGTACAGCAGTCCTTGTCAGGCTTCACTTAAAGCTCCTACTGATAAAAACTAGTTTCTTCCAAGTATTGTGAAAAAGGCAGTTGTTATTGTGCCCAAATTCTGCCTCAAGTGCTATTTTTGGCTGATATTACTAAAGATAGAAGAAAGTACAGTATTTCTCAGTTGTCTCGTTAATGGTGATACTTAGGGGCACATCAGCCACCATACTGTTTTTGAATTGAGTACTGATTGAACTGAAAGGAGCCTTACTGTTCTTTTTTCCCTTGGTTTACAGATCTTGTTTATGCATATTGGATAGTGTATCATACACTATTCTAATGCTAGAATAGTCACTAGAAGACTAATCTTGTTTTTTCTTCTTTTTCTTTCCAGGTAACTGGAGTTGTGGGCAGAGCAGAGCTTCTATCATCTATCTTTTTTCTAGCTGCTTTTCTGTCATATACAAAATCTAAAGGGCCAGATAATACAATTGGTAAGTCATTGACAAACATGTATGTAATCTAATTTCTGTATCACTGATAATAGAGCTCTTAAAATTATAATATGGATGTACTGGTTTTTCAGCAAGTGTGTACAAAAGAACCCTTTAGCCCCAAGATTCCCATGTAATAGTACTTTCTGTTATAAATTGCCTTTTTTTTTTTCTTCAAGACTTAAACACTTTTTCAGTTGTTTCGTTTTGTAACACCTAGAGTAGGTTTCACGGAGTTCTATTAATGCAAGTAAGTACATGTATGCTGAGATGCCTCAGTCAGTCATAAGTAAGCTGCAGAGTTTCAGTGGAGATGTAGGAGGCTTGCATCTTCCAGAGTCAAATTGACCTTGTGAAAATGCGGGACTCCCTATAAAACAGTCCATTTGAAAAAGTGTTCTGGTGAATTAGAAAAGGTTGGGGTTTTTTGTTTTCCTATCATAGGTTAGTCTTTTGCCTTTCATTTAACTTTTTCAATTTAAGGAAGGCAGGTTTTTAAACTAATACATGCCTATTATTTTCTGTAGATTAAAATTTATAGTCTTCCCTTCAATAACAAATGGCATACTGAATAAGTTTATAGGACATACCATGTTCAAGCTTGAAAAGCTAAAGTCTTCCCCTTTTAGGTTAATTTAGTTTATTAAATTTTTTTTTGTTGTAAGATGAAACATTTTCTATAATGTCTTCTTTATTTGCAGTGTGGACTCCAATTGCGGTAACTGTGTTTCTAGTAGCTGTTGCAACGCTGTGTAAAGAACAAGGAATAACAGTGGTGGGGATATGCTGTGTGTATGAAGTATTTATTGCTCAAGGGGTAAGCTGTTGAAAAATAAATTGGATTTCTTCTCAGGAATTCTGTAATGAGATATCAAGTACTTTGAAGTGTCGTATTTCAGCACTGATTTTTATCAGTTCAGGCTAACTCTTTAGTTCTGTTACATTTTTCAGATTTTTTTTTTTTTTACTTAGTTACTGTTTCCATTATGAATCCATGGTTCATGGTGAAGATATCCAGTGACTTCCAAGTTGTCCTTTACATGCCGCACAGAGATGTTACCAAATGTGTTTGGTGAAGAATTGACATGTCTTAATGGAAACCTAAGGTTTTAGTTAACTGCAAAGACTAGCATGTCTTGATTAAAGTCTGAGGTGCATAAAGATGTATGATTATGTGCTTTTAATTCTTATACTAAAAATATAGAGAGTATATAATATACAAATGCATTTCATCACATTCTAATGAATAACCAGATGTTTCGGGGTAATTTTATTTGAATCAGTAGTACTATGAATTTGTTTTTCTAAGAACACCTTTAATATCTAATCTTATAGGTTTCATCTTAAGCATTGATAAGTCTTTAAGTTAATAGTAATTTTTGTTTAGACAAGCAAGATGTTCCTGCAGTGAAATAATTCTTGGCTTTTTAATATGCAATCCATATGCAATTTAAAAATATGATGGCATATTTTAAGAAAAATTTCTAGTTTACTGTTCCTTAATTACTTGAAGAAATATTATTGTAAAAACTGCACCAGTAAAAGCCGAAAGATTGTCTGTCTTGGGGGTACACATTCAAGGCCAGAATACCAAAATTGTATTTTTTGTGCTTACAGAAGAAATACATGTGTTTGTAACTATTGCCTTTGCCAGTCTAGTAAATAAGCATATAATTTTCAAACTGAATTTCTAGGGAAATCACCAGTACATGACCATACTTTTCAATCCATTCTTCCATTTTTTTAGTATCTTTTGATCCTCAATTTAATTCATATTTAACAAGTTTGTGTAAATCAGTTGAGTAGAAAAGATTCCGAGGGCACAGCATGAATAAAAGTTGACCAGTTCTCAGAAACCGATCAATATCTGTCGTTCAGTCAACCAGTATATGCGAAATAATAAATCATCCTCCGCACAAGACATGAAGACAGAAGGAAAGAGTTACACAGGGAGAAAGCTAGGGTATGTAAGATCATAATGTTGATGAGGCAGGGAAAGATGGGTTACTGCAGTAGAGACATAAAATAGAAATTCAGGGCTAGTCAGGGAGTGAATAAGTATTTCTACTGTTCCTAAGGAATTTTGTTTACAGGAGAAGTTTTCAGAGGGGCTGATCATTCTAAAAATTTCATGGTCATAATTGAGTTACAGAAGTCTCTGAAGACAGCACAGTTTTTTTAACTCTGTCAGTGCAGAATGCAGAACTACTTGCATACAAGTTCTGCTATGATAGTGTTAACAATAGAATAATTTTTATTAGAGTGGTGGACTTCTTCTTGCGTTGTCATGAAAGCTTTAAGAACCTGAGTTAAGTCACTGTTGGGAGCAGGCATTTAGAGAAACCTGAGAGAGAGGAAAAAAAAGAAGATTAGGTAGCTCATATTTATCTAACGGATTAGTGAGTACACTGTCTGATTATTGACACTTTTTTTTCTTTTGCAGTACACCTTGCCAGTGTTGTTGGACACAGCTGTACAGATTCTTCAAGGGAAGGGCAGTATTCCTTTCTCTATGCTCCAAACACTGTTGAAGCTCATAGTCCTAATGTTCAGTACGCTGCTGCTTGTAGTTGTCAGAGTCCAAGTTATCCAGTCTCAACTTCCAGTGTTCACAAGGTAATAATAAAGCATCTCTTATTTACAGACACAGATGTGGCTTTAATGGGGTCTGAATGAAATGGCCAAAATACATCAACCTAAGTGGTTTTTTTTATCTTGCTTTAATATTGGTAAGCAATGACTGTACAATACTACTTTTTTTGTGAAATTGATAAATGGTATCTTTCAGTACCTGTTGACAAGAATGTCCAAAATATTGAGGTGTCTGAGCAGGCATTATTTTTTTAAAACTTAAGATTGTTTGTGTGTCTCAGTAATTCAGAAGTTAAATGTTTTATTGTTAAAGTATGTTTTTATTGGCTATCTGTTTAAATCTTGCCTGAATACTCCAAACCTCTTAATAAGTTTTTTTCTCTTCTATATAAAGTATTATACAGTGCTTGAAGATAAGTGCATATGAATAATGTTAGAACTCAAAAACTGAAGTTTATCTTAAAAGCGTGTGAGCAATGTAGAAGTATAAGAATCTAATATTTTCCCTGTATAGTGAGGGAAACTATTAAAAGCATGAACAAAAACCACTGAATCCAACTTTAGGTGTAAATCATTCTGTTTCTTCAAACTTATGTTGATTATATCCCAAACCAGTTTCTTGAACTTAGATGAGGCTCCATCCCACACTGAGATGAATCATCATGGATGGTTCCCAAGATACACACCTGACAAGTACGGGAAGATTAGGATATTGTACATGCCTGTAATTGGTAGTTCTAGCTATGAATCTAAAGTTTGCTGGTTTCTGAGCACAAAGTGCATCAAGAATATATCTTTTTTTTTTTCATTAAAAGCTCTTTTTTTCGCCTTTCTTTTGCCGTAGGTTTGATAACCCAGCTGCTGTTAGTCCCTCCCCAGCAAGACAGCTGACTTTCAACTACCTCCTCCCTGTAAATGCTTGGCTTCTTCTCAACCCCTCAGAATTATGCTGTGACTGGACAATGGGAACTATTCCTCTTGTGGAGTCTTTGTTAGATGTTAGAAATGTTGCCACCCTTACCTTCTTTTGCTTCCTGGGATCTTTGATTGTCTTCAGTCTCCGATATCCTGGGGATTCCTCCAAGACTGTATTGATGGTATGAATGATGCATTGTTTTTGTCCTTTTCTTTAAGAGTGGAAATGGCTCAGGTTGTTTAGTCACATGCCTAATCTACTGTGATGTGTGCTACGTGCATCTCCTTTTGGGCTAGAATGAACACATGAGAAAAGAGGAAAATTGTTCTAGCCACAAAACCATTTAACTGCAGTTAGCTCTGTGACTGTCAGGAATGAGATGGGGAAGAATAGAAAAGAGATGAGAGTAAATGTGCCCCTTGCTGTGTATTTGCAAACTGTATTGCAGACTTTCTCAGGTATTCAGAACTCAACTAGCAAATGGGAGTTTTCAGTAGAACTTAAATATATTTATTTTAAGGATCAGAATGCATTTCCATCCTGCAAGCTGTCTACCTTATTTATATGTCAGTAGTTGTGCTTTTAATGTACTTCTTTAATATGTAGCTCAGCCAACAAAAGTTTCAGATGGGTGGGAATATTTATGCATAACTTAAGTCTAAGGATTTCTTTGCTAATCAGCTGACAAACTTGGATTGAAAGAGACCTTACATATTATAGTTCTGACTCATATGGTTTTTCTTGTCACTGGAGCAAGGCAATTTGTTTCACTAGAAAATCTGAGAAAATTATCTGTAGTATTGCTGATGAAGCCTTTTGTCCTGAATTTGAAAACTATGTGTGAAGAAAAACAACTTAGATATGTTTTTGATATAACAAATGTACAAGGTGGCATACCCAGGAAAAAAAAAATTATCCTTTTACAGCACGTAAAAAATGTAAAGGAGTATCTTAATCTCCCCTCTTACATAAGCTGAAACAATTTTTCTCCAGTGCACTGATAGCAGTAGAAGTGTGTGTGGAGAGTAGTTCATTTCTTTTCATAGGACATCTCCTGAACTTTAAGGCTCTATTTACCTTACATTTCTGGTACTCCCTACCCAGTAAAGCTCAGAAGAGGAAAGGGTTAATGGAATTATCAGCATACAGTGTTGTATGTAATTTAGTTTTTGTTTGAGGGTATTTTTTGTTTGTTTTTATTATTCTAAGTGTTTATTATAGGAAGGTTCTTTCTGAGATGTTCACTCTATCCTGCAAGCCTCAATATCACTTGATACAGTCTAATCCTTGTTTAACAAAAGTTTTTTCCTTTAATATATACCTATGTTGTGTCTATAACCTTCAGTATAATTCTGATTTTTGTCAGATAAGTGCCTGGAAGCTAATTTCTTAGGAAATGAGAATGCAATATTTTACATTAGAAATTAATTGTTATGTATTATAACATGCAACAACACTGTAAGCCAAGGCCTATTTCTGCCTTCCAGTAAGCCATTAATGTCCTAATGTAGACTGAATAGACTCCCAAGGGAGAGAAGGGGAGAGAACAATTTGTCTGACTTCTTAATCTGACTTAATAGAGAAATCATAGTGCCATCTTTAAAAGGAAAAAAGTGAACCTTTACTTAGTGATACCAATTTACACAGATTATGGCAATGTTCCAGGTAATTGTGTTGAATTACTAGTTTTAAAAAAAGCGTTTTTCCATGCTTGGTTCTCAGTTCTGCCAGTAAAAGCCTGAATTTGTGCTGGTCAAAATAAACTACTGCCCTGGCAGGTATGAATTCTATGTGCTATTCATATGCATGCCACGTAGTACTAGTATAATGGTTGCTTTATCACAGTTGGTACCATGGTTGACTGCACTGTTTGATGTTTCTCACTCTTGAGTGCCACTCCAAAGGGATAATAAAGCGCTTTGTAAAGAGCTTCTGCCATTACAAACCTCTAGCACATTTTGGCTCTTCCAGTACCTCAGTGAGACCCTGAGGTGTTATGCTGAAAGCCTGACCTAAGGGAAAAGTCTTAAGTTACTTTTGTTTATGAGATCAGAAAAGGTACAACTTTAGACCTGCTGGAGATACAAAGATATTCATGTGGACTTTTGAAGAATGAAAAAAAAAAAGGCAAAAGTGAGGGATCCAAAATGGAAGAGAGAAGGGCAGTCGCAAATGTGTCTGAACATGTCTTTCTGTATTTGCTGATGTGGATTTGGTGCTGTACTGCTTGAGGGACAAGGCAGAAGAAGGGATGCTTTCTCCCACTTCATAGAATGCATGGGGTTCAGTGCCAGTGGACAGACTAAAATTCTCCCCCAACACAGTCTCAAAGGATGAACACAGAAGATGCAAAGTTGAAGGGCTCATTTTCAGTTGGTTTTCATATGTTTGATACCAGTCCAACTTCAGGAAAAATAACTCTGGTAAGTGGGTACACTGTGTTTCATTTTGCCTTATTTTAACTTTTGCCATAGGTTCTGAAATTGTATTTTCAAAATAACAGGACTGAGAGATGACAAAACAATTTTTTTGGGTGAGGTTTCTTGTTTGTTTGTTTTGCTTTTTGATGGGGGGTTGTTTTTGTTTTGGGGTTTTTTTTACTAGTTGATCATATTAAACTAGCAAAAAATTGGATTGTATATTATAAATCAGAACATGTGCTTTGGCAGGTTGATGCCCTTACGCTGCTTAATCAATTATTCCAGGACATGCCCTGGAAACAGTGTATAAGCAGTTAAATTATCTTGTATTTTCTGTATACTTTATCTCTGTGAACAGTCAGATAACTTAACTGTCAGATCTAAAGGACCTTTATACATCAGTTACAGTGTACATACTGAAAATGTTGAGCACTAAGAGTAGTACTGGTCTAGAATTACTTTGGTGGTTTTTCAGTAGGTTTCAGAATCCAGCTGTCATCTTAGTCCTTGTTTGTTCATGGAATTTCTTAGGTATAGACTTTCCTTTGTTGGTTGGCAAAATGTAACAGAAACTTTTTAGTATCTTTTGATATCTGCTATAAGTGTCCCATTCGAGAGTGCTTTACTTCCCTTCTGGTAAGACAGCATTCCACGCTACTCAGCTGCAAACTTTGCTGACTTGTTACTATGCAGATGTCAGGAACCAGCGGGTATCCTTAGGCTTCTTAGAGCAAGTTTGTAACACTTTTAGGTGTCGTGTTGAGACATCAGTGCTTCTAAATTTAACAATAGTTATTTCTCTACTCCCTGTGCTCACAGCTCGCTCAGGCTTTGAAATGTTTCCTTCTGAACTTTTGACTGGTTATTTAGCAGTTCAGATACTCATTATAGCTTATGGTCATATTTTAGAATTTTGTCATACTGGTTTTTTCTTGTTTCATACTTTAAAGTTTTTTGTCTTTTTTTTTTTTTTTCAGTTGTCCCGACCAGGATATTTTTTGAATAGATCCTCTTCATCTCCCGAAAGACTATGATAAAAAGAATAAAATAATAGAAAAGAATGCATTTTTATCTGTACTAGGGCTTTGAGTCTGTTGCCTAAAAAACTGTATTTGAAGAACAGTGTACTAAGGAGAGGCAAAAGTATCTAAAGAGTAGTTCAGCTAAACATTGTGTAATACTTGTCATCAGAAGAATTGCACAGAGCAGAAAATGCAGAAACCTTTTTATTATGCCTAGATCATAAGCTCTCAGTGGAGACCAAGCACTTCCTATATCAACTGCAGAATCCTTTCCACTCAAACGTTGGAAAGAATTTGCTTTCACTATTTGTATGTTGACTTTGTGGGGCTGTAGGACCAATGGCCTTATTAAAAACAAACAAACAAAACAAACTGAATTTTTTGATCAATAATATAAACCAATATTTTTTTTAAAATCTTAAAAGGTAACTTCTTCAAATCAGTTTATCAGAATATTTAATAAAATAATTCATTTAAGCCTATGTACAAGCCTTACCTACATTATAAAGCTAAATACAGTTTATTCACATTGCAATAAAACCATTTGCAAAACAGCACATTTTTTGCTTAAGCACACTTCAAGAGTGCTTTCGTGCCTTTGTTTTTTTATTCACAAATGTGTTTGGCTTTTCAAATCAGAATGAAACACAGAATGCCCTCACTTCCCATAATCCACCACCAAAAGTGTGAAGGCATTTTCTATAACTAAATTAAAAACTGGTAAGGGGCTTGCTTGGGGGTAGCATGATGAGTCCTGCGTTTCAGAGTGGATTACAAAAAACTATTAGAGCTCTGTGTTGAGGCTTTTACTTTTACAGAATGGTTGGTGTTCTATAAGAAGCATGTACTATAAAAATATAAAGGAGAAAACAAGAGGAATATGAAGTGACATTAAAGTAAATTTTGTCCGCAAGTAACCAACATATACTCTATATTGTGTTTGTGATTTCTTCAGGCCTCAGTTGTGTTTGTTTTTGTGTAGCTTAATGAATTGTTGTGGATCAGCTGAGCTGTGTTAATGATCCATATGCATATTCTTGACCTGTTGAAATATAAGCTAAAATCTTACTTGAAGTTTTAAATCAGTGTTGCATTTTTATATAAAGTTCTAGATTGACTTTCAAACTGGATTTGTTAACTGTTTTAACATGGGAAAGAACATTTTTTAAAGTAACTAAAAATGAACTTCATTCTATTGTAAAAATAACTTTATACATCATGTAAGCTCATACAAGTTTGTAGGTGTTATAAAAGATAATGTCCAAGGTTTGCAGGCTCTTGTTTTTGTATGTGGAGCTCTTATTAAAATGCTGTTTTGAATTTGATCCTTTGATCCTAGTCTTTTGTCATACTGCTGCTCTCTTCTGTAGTATAGAAAAGCAAATACAGCAAATAAACTTGTAGGCCCTTAAGTAGGGAATGGTGTCATTTGCAGGTTAAAACTTGCGATGTTCAGAGTGGTATCAATGTAAAACAGATATTAATGTTTATAAGAAAATAAAACCCAACCAAAACCCCAAAGATCTACTGTGTGTCTCTTTTACTGGGATTTTTTTGCTATAATTACTTTGTAATTTGTTTCTTGGGTACAGTTTGTCACTGCCTAGTCTTGATTACTAATTTATTTGCATTTCTTTTCTAGGCACTCTGCTTAATAGTGCTGCCATTCATTCCTGCATCAAACCTCTTTTTTCCTGTTGGATTTGTAGTAGCAGAACGAGTGTTGTATGTTCCAAGCATGGGATTCTGCATTTTAGTAGCACACGGATGGAAGAAATTATCAAATAAAAGGTAAGGTAGTGTTACCTATGACTGGTTTAACTCATCTCTCTTAATTTCATAAAAGGTAATCATATTTATAATGGCAAACTTTCCCAGTAGAGCTTTTACCAATGTTAATTTCTTATGTTATAGCTCCTACTCTGTTTCAAATTCTTGATGAACGCAGAGTAATGACCAAGGAACTGTTTGGCAGTTGTGGGAACAAATGACAGCAAGGAAGTTCTTGGGAGATCAGTGGATTATTCTGAGAATATTATAACATTTATTTAAAATATATGTATATATACACACATACATGTATGCACAT
>NW_010163789.1:0-542 GCF_000695765.1 Mesitornis unicolor
GCAATTCATAAGGAAAAAGTAGATTTTGCTTCCAGCACTTGGCCTTGATGACTGCAAGGAAACAAATAACACTCAGGAAAAGATGCCATGGATGCATTTGGGTCCAACAGAGACATTTTGGAGGAGGATGTGAAAAGAATGACAATGTCTTTATTGGCAATTCATAAGGAAAAAGTAGATTTTGCTTCCAGCACTTGGCCTTGATGACTGCAAGGAAACAAATAACACTCAGGAAAAGATGCCATGGATGCATTTGGGTCCAACAGAGACATTTTGGAGGAGGATGTGAAAAGAATGACAATGTCTTTATTGTTGGCTGCTGCAACCATGTCCTGAAAAGCCCAAGAAGAAGCCCACAGCCCCCCTCGACGGGTGACCGGGGCGTGGGAGGTGGAAGCAGGAGGAAGGGGAGGACACGTTGAGCCCTCTGCAGCAGTCCGGGGGGACAGAAATCCCCTCAGAGGGGCCGACTCACAGCGCTACCAGGGCGGCGCTCACCTCCCCGAGACCCCCCGGCGCCGCCACCTCAAGTCCGGGCCCCC
>NW_010163790.1:0-1004 GCF_000695765.1 Mesitornis unicolor
CAGCAAGCGGGCGCCTGCTCCGTGCCCCGCGTAGCTGCGTGGAGACAGCCCCAAAATGAGTCCTTGCTGTCCCCGTGACCTCCCCCAGGGGCGTCCCCAAACCATGCTCACATGTAGAGGTCGTGCTCCAGCAGCGCTGCCTGCAACTGCTCCGGGCTGGGGACGGCTCCTGTCACCCCGCTCCAGCCGGGCTCGCTGTGGGACAGGGGGTGAGAAGGGATGGGGAGGGCATAGAGGGGGGATCACCCCCCTAAAAATCCCCCATGTACCTCTCGAACCAGCCCCGAAATCGCTCCTCGGTGCCCAGGAGGTTGCTGTGGGGGTTGAGGACGTAGAAGGTGCTGCTGGGGTCGACGCCGCGGCTCAGCACCGACCCCGTGCGCTGCGGGAGAGGGGGGACATGAGCAGGGCCCAGGTGTGAGGGGACTCCCAAGGCCAGGGGTGGGCCACAGGGGGTCCCTCAAAGGCCAGGGGTGCGGTACAGGGGGGCCCCCATCCCCTCACCTCTTGCGCCAGGGAGTAACTGAGGAGGAAGCGCAGGGAAGGGAGCCTGGTGACGGGGACGGCCTTCAGGCAGCCCATGCTCTCCCAGGGCAGCTTCTGCAGGTGCTGGAGGAGGAGGAGGAAGAGGAAGACAAAGATGCAAGGAGGAGGATGGCGAAGAAGATGTAAGGAGGAGGATGGCGGACAAGGGAAGTGTGGGGAGGATGAGGAGGAGGAAGGCAGCAGAGCCAAAGCAGGGGCAGGGTCTCACCTTGTCCAGCAGCAGCACCACGGAGCCTTGGGGCCGGGTCTCTCCCCATTTCTCCACTGCCTCCTCCAGCACATTTCTCCCCTGCCTCCTCCAGCAGCAGCTGGGCCTTGCGGGGCCGCGCGGGGCAGAGGCCGAGGGCCAGGGCCTGCAGCTCTGCGGGGCTGAGCAGGGCAGCGGCGCCCAGCACCACCTGCGGGGATGGGGAGGGGGTGAGCAGCACAACACGGGGCGGCTCCGCTCCCCAAAATCC
>NW_010163791.1:0-2129 GCF_000695765.1 Mesitornis unicolor
ATTCTGTGTGTGATTCTGTGTGTGTGACCCTGAGGTCAGAACCCCTGCCTGCCTTGCTGTTACTTGTGGCTCTGGGGTCACCTTTCATTGCAGAGCAGCTCACTTTTGCTGCCCTCTGACAGTGACTGATTAGCAACAAGGTCACACCACACAGAAATACCTTGGGGTTAATTACATGCTTATAGCATCAAATGGTAAAATCTGAACCCCTGTGGGTCACTGATTTCTCCAGCAGAGGAGAACACTCAGCTGCCCCACAGCTGGAGAACAGGCTCCTGTGCAGTACTGTTCCCTTCTTCTCTTCCAAATACACACAAATGCACATACACAACTTGACAGGGATAGGCTATGCTAGACTGGTACTCAGACACTGGTACTCTGCCAGTTCGTAACTAGTTTAATTAGTATAGTGTAAACCAGAGCCCATTATCTTAAGACTCAAAAGTTTCCAGCCCTCTGAGTGCAGTGAATCAGGAAGAATATCACATAGCCCTTTCTTCTCTTCAATTATATGCTTAAGCTAACAGGCATGTGTTTCTCTCTTCAATATGAGCAACCAATGCAAAATCCCAGTTATTCACTAGCAATAACATCAAAATAAAAGGGAGGAAACCCAGCTTACCCATCCAGTTTGCTCTACTGGAGACGTCTGGCTTTCCTGTTGGGTTTTTTCGGAAGACATTGTCTCTTTCCTTGTACTCTGCTGCTGATGTTGGTCAGCAGAAATTACGCGCTTTATGCTTGGCTACCTCTCTTTCACCTAGGTACAAAGGTAAAAAGCCAAAGTATCATATTGATACTGTAAGTTCAGTGTTCACCTAGAGACACCAATGATCGAGTTGAAAGGAACATACCTTTTACAGCAGATAGCATCCAGTCATCTGATAAACCTAACTTCCTTGCATATATTTACTGTAACAATTATTGCTCAACCTACCTATGAAATTGTTAGTCCAACAATTTACTGTATATACTCTTTGCTGCCTGTGGAAGAATTCCCCAATTATGTTATTTCTCTGTTTAACTGAAATACCTATATAGCATACAATTAAATCAATTTACTAATTTACAGAAGAAAAGGCTAACATTAGACTCCCGAAAGATCTCACAATTATCATTCTTCTAAGTGGTTGATAAAGAAGCAGTGCGCAAGAAGATAGCTAAGTTTTTTGCGTGTGCGAATTGCCAACTTCATATACTCTGTTTCCAATAAGCTTCCTTCCAGATAGGAATGGTGACCATGTAATTTCTAAGATTACTTGGGGGAGAAAGTAGGAGCCAGAATTGCCTGTCTTAATTGGTATATGCAGCTGACAGTGATCTACAATGGAGACAAGCATTTGTCCAGGGCTGATGGCACTGAAATGCAGTGATCACTGGGACAACTCCTTGCCACCTCAAAGAAGCCCTTCAAGGAGGAAGGGGGGAAGACTATGATGTTTAAAACGTATCTTCTGAACTGGCACTTTATTTTAAATCCAGGTTTTTATCTCAAAGGAGAGTCAACAGAGCAGCTGCACTAGGTCTTCAATGAAAAGCTCCCTACCAACAACTGGGTGGATACCATGAAATGGGTGAATGCCCTGCACTTGTCCAGCCGTGCCTCAGCAGCACCTGCTCAGGCATCTGCTGACAGTCACTTGCCCAGGACATGCCATGCCCAGCGAGAACAGAGTATTGCTTTGTGCCTGCTGCTTCTCCAACGACTAAGGATCTGGCTGGGGATGTGCAAAACACCAGGAGGTCTGGGTTTTGTGAGAAGGAAGAGCAGTTGCAACCAGGCCTAGGGCAGGTGTCTGGTCCCCTCTGACCCGGCCACTGGGTCTATTACACTCAGCCCTGCCCGCCACCGGGCGAAGGCCTGCGGGGGAAGGGAAGAGGGCAAGGCGTCGAGCGTGGGGGAGGAAATTCACCTTATGAGCCGTCGCCTGCTCTGGGCCGGCCGCCGAGAGCCACGCCAGCCCCGGTCTCCTACCCGTTGCGACGCCGGAGAAATCCGGCTACGCGGAGCTCAGCCCCTCCAGGCCGGAAAGGAGGAGACTGACGGGTCGCTCCCCGGGGCAGCGCTCACCCCCCGCGGGCGCCGGGCCAGCGGAGGAAAAAGAGGCCCAGCTCATCTGCGACGCGCA
>NW_010163791.1:2190-8210 GCF_000695765.1 Mesitornis unicolor
TCGGCCCCACACCCCCGCCAGCCCTTGGGCGCTGAGCCGCCGCTGGTCAAGGTGCCGCTGGGCTCCATCGCCACCTCCTGGCCGCCGGCGGGAGAGTCCCCCTGAGTTCTGTTTCCCAAGAGAAATACCGAACATTATTTTTCAAGGTAACAGTCACCTAACAGTGCACTGCGTACGGTGCTGGGGGAGGTGTCCTACGAATGGAAAGGAAAATATTTTGAGGAAACTTAAAGAAATCTTGTGTGTTTGTTTGCTTTTTTTTTTTAAAAAGTGACAAATTCCAATTGTGACCATTTTGGAATGAAGAGCATTGCTTATCTACTTTGATCTGAATACTATGATGCTTATTTAAGTAAGTCAATACATTGTAATATTAACAAAAAATAAATTAAACAAATAAGAAAAATTAATCAATCAAAAATAATGTTGCAAGAAGAACTTATCCTGGAAATGTCAGTTCTGGGGGGGAGGGGGGAAGTTTCCTCTAGGAATACTGGAAAAATATTTCCACTTTCTCAGAAATTACAAATGCAATGCCTTTCTTTAATGACAAGCTTCATAAAACAAAGAATGTAAACCTGAGTTTTATTTTGCATTACATCTTCAATAAAAACTGGGGGTTTTTTTGTTGGTTTGGTTTGGGTTGGGTTGGGTCTTTTTACAATGAGACATAGTAGTTTTTAGAAGAGTATCCTAAATGGTGCTATGACACTTCAGTGCTTAGCATGAAACAGCTTGTGAGATCACCATTATACTTCCTTCTCTTGCATGACCTTGGCATCTCTGTTTCATAATAAACATGACATAAGTCATAGTTCATTTTCTTAAGTCCAAAAAGGTTTTCACTTCCAGAAGTCCTTGCTGCTCGAAGCCCCTTTCCCCAGAAAATTATCTCAATCTTGCCAGCCAAACCAGACCCTTACTGCTTTAAAATGCACTCTTCACATACAGGTTTGGCAAGAGTGATGTCCTAAAACAGCTCTTAAATGTGTACCTACCTCTCCTGTGATCTGAAAGTTACTCTTTAAATCATATGTAAAAAAAAAAAGATTTCATAGATACTGGCTACATGCTATTCCGAAATACATGATATACAAGAAAATCCCATGTGGGTGAGTCTCTAGTAACCAATTATTTCTTAGCTGTTTCAGCTTAAACTCATCATAAAATGAAAGAGCACTGGAATGACAATTTCCTTATGGGGCATATGCGTGCCTGGCGGTAGTGTTTGCTTGGACTCCTGCACCTTCCTGTGCAAAAGTGCCTATTAAAAATCAGGTTAGACTTCTTTTTCATTTTAACTTTAAAGGTAAAGTTGGTTATCACAATTGTATATGTTCCTCAAACACTCTTTGTTCGTAAGATTTACCTGAAAGTACTTCAGAGCTAAGAAAACAGAGAGAAGTTGATAGACAGAAACCAGTAAGTGTTAGTGCTTCAGAATAATAAACACAAACCAAATGAGATCCCTCCCAGAACAAAACCAATCTTATGCATCAAAGAAAAAAAAACCCAAGAGACATCAAAAATAAAACAGCCAATAAGGAATTAAATCCTCAGCTGAGGAATTTTCTACTGCCAGGGTAGAAAGAGGTCAAGGACCTGAGACTTCACAAACTTGGGGAAAGTTTACAGGCTCTGGCTGCTTGTTTGAAGAAACTTTTAGAAAATGCTGCAGGGTTTCCAGGATCCTGAGGTTCGTCATGTTCACCAAAGGCAAAGCCTTTCCAGGGTATATATTTAACAGAAACACTCCATGTATGCATACAGCACGCAAACAACGCGTGACAGGAGGAGGAACTATTATCATGTGTGATAAATATGGTTTGTTTGTTCATTAGAAAGTCACAAAGGCTAATTACTTAAAAGTTCCCTGAGAAACAAAGACCTGGAGTAACAGAAGCACAGTGCGGTTACAAAAATGTATCTGTAATAAAAACACTCAGAGCATGGAAGACTGCATAAGAATTACACCTTAGGGTGTTGTTCTCTTGCTAATGGGAGCAGAAGTTAAAGGTGAATGAAAAGACATCTCAAGTCACAGCAGAATACAGTCAACATACTTCTGAGTAAAGCATTAAACTGTCCTCACTACCTACGAGAAATTATGTAATGGTTTTCTATGTCCTGGCTGATTCTTGTATGTGCTTATTTCTATTTTACACTTGGTCTGAACTATCTTTTAGTAAAAACGAATGGCTGACAATTATCAATGTTCAAGCCTTAGGATCTTCAATTCTCAGCTGTAAAATGGGCACAGTTTTCTCTTCTCTTAGGCTGCACAGCTATATGCGTGATTTCTTTCCTACCCTAAAGACTTGCAACACTAGCTGATTTCAAAGAGGTTATAAGTGCTGAGATCCTGTAACCAGACTTGGTTGTACCTGCTATTTCTAATACATATTGAAATAAATCAAGACCTATTATACAGAGTACATTACTGGAATTACTCTGGGGCAATGTTTGTGTATAATTTTACTGAAAAAGGTCTTTAGCAGGTCTCAGTATTTATTAGTCCTGTGTTTCCAAATAAATAACTTTCAAGATTCCTGGATGATGAGGCTTTCCTATTCGAGCTCGCTGAGTGATCAGTGTGATCCACTTACTCCACATAGCATCGGTTGCATGATGTGTGGTTGGGGTCTTCCCTTTAAACATCCAACTCAAGACTGAGAATCGGGGTGCCAGGAGGAGCTGTGTTTCAGAACAAATAACTTCTGAAGCAGCTCAAACTCCTTCATATGCTGACAGTATCTCTTTTTCAGTTGGGAGTATAGTGGGGTCCAAATGCTCTGTATTTTTGACTCCAAAGTCCTAGGGGTCAGCCTTGGGTATCCTGTTGTCTTTGCCAGAGTCTCCAGGTAGGACAATTCTCCCCAGCTGCAGTGTAGAGCACATTTTTAACATAACCATTTAGACTGGTCCCAGGGTTACTGCATGGACAATCTCCTGTTTAATTGTTCAAAGGCTTGTCATTGCTCAGGGCCTCACCTGAAATAATTCTTCTTCTGGGTCGCTTAATGGAGACGACTTACAATCTGCCTGTAATTTGCAATGTGCGTTTTCCAGACACCCACAGTGCCTAAGAAAGCTTGCGTCTCCTTTTTGTTAGTTGGTGGAGACATGGCTGTCATTTTGTCGATCACATCCATTGGGATCTGACAGCATCCATCTTGCCATTTTACTCCTAAAAACTGAATATCTTGTGCAGGTCCCTTGACTTTACTTCATCTTATGGCAAAAAGAACTTCTAGATGCACCTTATAAGAATTACTACTGTATTTAAGACATGTCAGTTTTTATTTCAAAACACTTTACAACTGAAAACTCCCCCCTCTTGTGCTCAGATGCTTATCTGTTTGCTGACTCTATGGAGAGAACTGGAATGTAACTTTGCTGTGTTGGAAGCTGTCATGGAATCGCACCAAAATGGCTACATGGACACAAATAATGAACTCAGACAAGCTTTAATCTGCAACTGAAATGAAGCAGACAAAACTTCATTCACCAAAACAACATCTCACTGACATTTAACAAATACAGGTTCGATATGCTGGTTGGGAATATTACCAGACACGGCTGAGTTAAGAATTCTTAAGTTTTTGGCCAAACGATCCAAAATGTGCACTCACTCACTCACCAAAAAAGGGAGGGCTCTCAATCTCGAGAAGTTACCTCAAGTGGCGTCCCAACTCAAGGGGAGAGTCCCTGACTCCAGACCTGCTGCTATGAGGAGCACCAACTCAAATGAGCCCTCCTGCGGGGCCCCATTTATACCCTGGTCGAATCTGATCTGTGGTCAATCCATGGTCGTGTCACCCTTTATTGGCTGAGGACCCCAACTTTCCCACCTTTGACCCCCACTGTGTGGACCAGACATGAGCTGTGAGGGGGGAGGCAGTCCTGGCGCCACCAGGGCCGGAAACTTTAGCACTGTCTTTGTCGGTCTTTCTCAGGTCTTTAGTAGGGTGGGTGCATCTGCCACAGAAGCCAAACTCAGAGAGAGTGCCCAGAATACAATGAATAAATTTGACAGAAACTGCACTATTTTCCATTGCATTCTGAGTTTACTGGAAGCCACGCAAGAACATCAGGTTCATTATTCCAGTTGTGTCTAGTTTTTCTGGAGCTTTACCTCCAAACTGTGAAGCAAAGTATTGTCATTACAAAAAGTGTTGCAAAGGTGTTTCAATTATTTATTGGCTGAATACATCCTGAGAGCGTCACACTCCTGCTACAAGAGGAGCCATGTTGTGGGTTTACTCTGGCCAAGTATCTCACCTTACAAGTTTCATTTGCGTCTTGCCTCAGCAAGATGAAATGCTGCCATCACTTGCATAATCCTAAAATAAGTGAATTTGGTGGCTATTCTGGGGTGACTTTTCTTAAATGAAGAAAATAAAAGATATATTTAATTACATAGAACTTGAGAAAAGAAAAGATAAAGAAGGTCATTAAATCTATGAGTCTTGTTCTTACGCCTCTAGAGAGCTCAACATTTTCACCAAAATACTTCAATTCTTTCGGGGACATTTGAAATATGTTTTCAAATATCAACCAAAATGTAACAGTGTTTCCATAGCTAGCCAAACTCTATTATGCTGCAGGGTAAATGAAGTACTTGATTGTGAGACTACTGAGACAAACTTTTCCTTAGTACTCTGCCCTCCAAAATGTTTTGACAGAAATTTATTGCTAGTAATAGGTCCTATTTAACAGATGTCAGGAGCTTATAGATTACTCCTATGGATTTGGAGTTTCACAGGCACAGGGGAAAGAAAATGAATATCATAAGGTTTTTTTAGAATGGGATAGCAGTTTTAACACAAATGAGAAAATGTAGCTGGCAGTTTCATAGGGTACCATAGGAAGATTAATAGACTAAAGATTACATATTTCAACAGCAAATGGGCTATTTAGTTCTTAGTTCATAGTTACAAAATTACTTTTCATGCCAAAAATGAAATTATAAAACTCAGATTTTGCTTATGTAATCCTTTTGCAAGAACTTGGCAACTCTGATCATGGCAAGGTTCATATAGCTCAAGTTTTCTTCTAAAATTAACAGAGTGGCTTATCCTCAACCCAGGAATCTTAGCAAACTAAATGCTTCTTTTGGTGCTTTTTGCAGACAGGATTGTTTATCAGAAGTCCTTGGTCTGCCATAAAGCAAAGCACATTTCCTTGAGCTCAGGACGAATCTGAATATCCTCCCCCTTGCAAAAAAAGATGGGTAATAACAGTTAACCATATATTTATGTGACTAGCAAGTGAGTCAGCTCCTCTTTTCCCCATCAGCCTGTGTGATGACAATCCTTTGCTTCTGCTTTATTACTGGCTGGTGTGACTATCCAGTGGACAAATGCTCCTTTGGTAACACAGCAGTGAAGGGGCAAGATTTACTGACTGTTCCTTGTCACAAGGCTGTGAAGAATAAACTCCGGCCGTCCAGGCTGACCTCCGTGAAGAAATGCCTGCCTTCACTGAACATCTCTTCATGGTCATCTCACACCGTGCCATCCTCTCAAGCTGCAGTGCCATCTTGGCCTGGGCTTTGCCACCACAAGTGCCTCTGCAACCACAGTACCACTGGGTCCATGGGACTTCACTGGGGCTCAGCCTGCTCCACAGCCACCCTGCAGGCTCGGGTAGTGGGTTACTTCTCTCCCTCACCAGCCCAGGAATGAAAGGGAAAGTCGGCCCTCAGGAGCTGGAGGCCTAAGGGAGCCGTCGTTTGTCAGTGATGGCACACGGGCCCAGGTCTGTGAGCTGAACAGTGGCATCCTGGAGTACCCAGCTCTAAACCCCAAGGACGGCACCGCGCTATTACCCGTACCTGGCAGGTTTCTTTCCTGCGCAATCCCAGGGCATCGGACCGCCCCGCTCCTGTCCCGGGGCAGCGGTCCCCCTCTTGTCGCCCCGTCACGGCCCGGGGCCGTCTGCGCAGTGCCACCCGCGCTCCGCCAGGCGGCGCTGTGGCTCTCGTTCGCCGCCGGCCGCGTGCTGGGCGGGCTCCGTGA
>NW_010163792.1:0-410 GCF_000695765.1 Mesitornis unicolor
CAAACAAGCTAATTCCCAACATGTCCTTTTTCCAAACGATTCCCACGTAACTTCTCCCACACGCGAGGGTGGCGGCCCGCCTGTTATTTATTTTTCGGCTGCATTTGCAGCCCTGCAAATGTCCGTGTGTCTGGGTGACACTGTCCAGACCCCGGCAGCAGAGCCCATCCAGCCCTCGGAGGATGTTTATTGTATCCAGGCCGTTTCTTGCCACATAGCAGGGAAAAAAAAATAGGCAGGATTTATGCAAGGTTCCTCCAGAGCTCCTCTTTCTGCTCTTTTCCTATAGCTGTCTATGGGAGTAAATCTGTGGGCACGTGGGAAAACCCGGCTGAAAAAAAAAAAAGAATCAGAATATATATATTTTTTTGCATTGGTTTCTTTGTATAGAGCGTGCGGACGGCGCGGAT
>NW_010163792.1:506-1959 GCF_000695765.1 Mesitornis unicolor
AGGCAGGTGTGCGCGCAGGAACGTGCGTGTGGGGGCCTGTGTGTGCACAGACGTGTGTGCAGACGTGTGTGCACGGAAACATGTGTGTAGAGGCATGTATGCGCACATACACGTGTGTGAGGAAACATGCGTGTGCGCGTACACGTGTGCGCAGATGTGTGTGCGCACAGACAGGCATAGGCGCGCACAGATGCGGAATTGGGAGTCCAAACTGCACAGACCCGCATGTCCGGGGGGGTCCCAGGCCCACCCCCCAATCGGGTGGGAAGGGGGTGCGTGTGTTTGGGGATCATACCCCCCCCCCGCGCCATCTGCGCAGCCTGACCACCCCGCGCGAATTTCAAACCCTATGGCACGCAGCGTTTTTTTCAGGCGGGCGCGCATTTGCGTCGGTGTAATCTGAATATTTGCTGGCCTGATTAAAACCTTCTGAGAAACGCTCAAGCTGCCTGGTATTGATCTTGCTGCTTTTCTTTCAGCCAACCCAGCTGCCAGCTGGCTTCACGCCCGCTCCTCCAGGAAAAAACGATGCCCCTACACCAAATACCAGACCCTGGAACTAGAGAAGGAGTTTTTATTCAATATGTACCTGACGAGGGACCGTAGACACGAAGTGGCCAGACTCCTCAACCTGAGTGAGAGACAAGTCAAAATCTGGTTTCAGAACCGAAGGATGAAAATGAAGAAAATGAACAAGGAACAGGGCAAAGAATGAAACAAAAAAAAAAAAAGCAGCATCCCTCCCCCTTTCCCCCCCAGCTCCCAGCCTCCGCGGACGCGCACTCCCCTGTAGAGCTGCCACATCCCCCAAACATGAGGGGAAATCCTCCCTGTTTCCCATCTCCACCTTTGCATGCGAGATGTTGCTTATTATTCTTTTTGTAATTATTATTATCTTCTTAGTATTGCCACACAGGAGGCAACTTAGCCAAAACTGCAGCTCCTTTTTGGGGACACGTGCTGGGTTTTCTTTCTTCTCTTGTTTTCTTTCTCTATTTTTCCCCCCTCTTCTCTATTTTTTTACCCCTCTTTCTCTTTTATTCTCCCCGCAGTCACACACACAGGCTTCTGCCTGAGCAGCAGCTTTCCCTGTTTGCATTTTCCCCACGTAAAGCAAGACAGCAAACGCAACTGGCCCCAGACTGGCCCAAACTCCCTCAAAAAACCGCTCACTGTCTTTCTTTATCCACCTAAAGACAATGGTGCCCTATAACACTCACTCACACTCACACATACACTCGCACTCACACGTTGGGGTGGCCAAGGAACCAGACGGTTTAATTAAACTACTGCAAGGCAGACACATTCGTAAGACTTGCCTTTAATTGCACCCAACAAATCATTTTCAATTCGCCAACTTTATACCGGGGTACACGGTTAATGACAGCCCAGCTCCCAGCTGTGTTGGGTTTCTCCTTTGTTTTGGGATTTTTTTTGTTTGTTTGTTTGGGGT
>NW_010163793.1:0-1918 GCF_000695765.1 Mesitornis unicolor
TTGCAGGGGATGTGGCTGCTTCCCTTAACCAGAGACACCTCTCTCCATCCTTCCTCATGGAAACCATCCCAGCAGCATCCCTCCCTTTCAGGTTGCCTGCACGCAGCTTTTCTTGGGTCATCTATATCTATATCTATATCTATATCTATCTCTATCTCTATCTCTATCTCTATCTCTATCTCTATCTCTATATCTCTATCTCTATCTCTATCTCTATATATCTCTATCTATATATCTCTATATATCTATATCTATACTTTGATATTATTGTTACTTTTTATTATGGTTATTGTTGTTGTTATTATTATTATTACTACTACTACTATTATTCTTACTATTCTTATTCTTATTCTTATTATTTCGGGTTCCAAGTCACACAGAGGCAGATGTTCCCACTCACATCAGCCACGGTCTTGGCCAAGAGCATCCTTGCCTCACCTGCACAGCCACACGAAAAACCAGAGGTTAAAAGCAGGAGAAAACCTGGCTGGACTTTTCCAGCAAAAGGAATAAAAGAAAAAAAATCGATTCAGAGAGTCCAAAAATTCAAGGAAAGGTTAAAGCAGCAGACAGAGGATGTATCCTGGCTATTTCCATGAAGCAGCCCTATCTTTTCCATCTGAAAAAGCAGCACTGAGTGCAGAGATTGGCCCCTTTTTTAAAAAATAAAAAAATAAAAAAATGAGGTTGCAGAGAAAAATCCAGCTGTGGAGTGCAGAATTCAAGGTCGCTGAACCCCAGGCCAGTGCCCTGGTGTCCTGCGGTCGTGTCCTGCCGGCCTCACCCCAGGCAGGTGGCACCGTGGTGCTCAGGCTGGCTGCCCTGTGCCTCAGTTTCCCTGGGTGGTCATCACCCCTGCCTGTACGTGGTGGCATTTATGTGTCCCCATAGGGATGACAGCAGGGCTGGGCTGCCCGGCTCCGTGCCCCTCCCTGGTGGAGGTGGGAGCTCAGTTGGGCGCTGCAGTGAGGCAGCGGCTGTTCTGCCTCCCTGGGTTGGGAATCGCCTCTTTGGAGAAATATTCCCTTTTCAAACAGCAGACCCCATGGAGGATTATCAGGAGGGGGTGGCTGGGGGAGCAGTCATGCTGTCTCTAAGGCACTGTGTTGTTTGAAATGCTCTTTAAGGCACTTGATGACTCACAGCAACAGCTGGAAGGAATAAGCAGTTGGTAATTTCCATATTAACCTCCAGGTCCTGGGGACAGGGATGGGGGGGATCTGCAGCACTTGCCTGCCTGTGAGGGTGCAGTGCCACCTCAACGGTGTGCGGTGAGGTGGGTGCTGCTGGGGACCCTCCTGCAGTGCCCCACGGGCTGTGGGGATGGGGACGGGGATGGAAATGAGGATGGGGATGGGGATGGAAATGGGGATGGAAATGGGGATGGGACCCGGGAGGGAGATAGATAGGGATGGGGATGGGAATGAGGATGAATATGAGGATGGGGATGGGGATAGGGATGGGAATGGGGATGGGGATGAGGATTAGGATGAGCATGGGAATGGGAATGGGGATGGGAACAGTCCCAGCAGTGGTCAAACCACTTGCGTATCCATCCCAAGCCCCATCCAATGGAGCACAGCACCATGAGGCCACTCGGGGCTGTTTGCACAGCACCTTGCACAACCAGCACTGAGTCCTGACGCAATACAGTCACGCAGTGGCTGTCCATCCCCTGCCTTGTAAGGGACATCTGTCCCTGGGGCTTGCCTGTGGGCATGGGACCAATTCTGCATTGCAAGCCAGCATGGAGGTCCAAGACGGGTGCAGTGTGGATGTTTGCCTCCCGAACCCAGCCTGTAGCCCTCCCGCACCGCATCCCGCTCCATCTGCGTCACATCCCACCATCCCCACGGCGCCGAGTGAGGAGGAGTGGACCTGGCCGTCACCATCCCCAACCCCGGGGTCGCTTTAAACC
>NW_010163793.1:2321-3920 GCF_000695765.1 Mesitornis unicolor
CGCCCATCTGCGATGCAGGCGGCTGAGCATCTGTCGGCTGCGCTCGAAGGGTGGGCTGAGCTGACAGCCGCGGCTCCCCCGGGAGCTCCAGATAGGCAACGGGGGCAGCCCCAGACCTTGCTCCCTCCCAGGAAAACCCAGAGGCAGCAAAGGGTGCACAGATGGGGTGAAGGGTTCCCTGATTTGGTCAGGGACCCCATCCCACCTGGATGGCCCCATCCCATACAGGAAAAGGGGTGACACTGAGAGACCGCATGTGCCTTTAAAGAACATCTGAGTCATGTCCATCCTGACGCCCTCGGTGCATAGAGCCGCCACCACATCAGGTCTATAAATAAATAAAATATAATGAGGCCCTGCTGTCTTCTGGAAACCCCTGAAAAAAAGCCCCGTAGAGCCAGTTCTCCCAAGGTATCGTGTTCCCCGCTTTGTGTGTCACCTCCCACCCCCTCTTGCTTCTTTATTGCTGGAGCCATCTGCGTGGAAACTGGATCCGGGTCCCCGAAGAGCCCTCCTGCCCCCTGCCCGTGCTCCAGCTGATGTCACACAATCTGTTTGATCTCACGGCCAGGGAGCACTGGACGCCATCACCGGTGACATCAAGGGATGGGCAACCCGAGGGGGACGCAGCTGGGGTGCCCCAAGGCCAAGAGCCGTGATGAGAACCAGGGACAAGGTGGCTTCTCCACGTCGGACAAGTGTCCCAATGCATGGCTGGGGCGTTCAGCCCTTGGTCCCTCCTGTCCCTCTGTCCCTGCATCCTTTTGCCATGACCGACCTTGCTTTTTTGGGTTTGACCCCACACAGCGCCCTCCTTCCTCAGGACAGGCTTTGCAAGGACAGGAGCAGGGACATTGCAGTGACTCGCTGTCAACTCAAAGTACTACCGGGTGCAGGCTTCCTCCTAAAATGCCTGCTTAAATAAATAAACTTAGAGCTGCTAATATATTTTTTCTTTATTGGGAGAGTGGTGCTGAGTCGGTGGGTATGCTGACTGGATGCTGGGGCAGTTAATAAGTCAGGTTTAATTGTAGCTGGACCTGGGTACAGTTTGCACTTCCGCGGTGCCTATTGTCCAAGGACAGCAAAGTGCTTTATAAGCATTAAATCTTATCGCAGGCTGCAAGGCAGGTAAGGATATACCGGGATTATTGCATGCGTCGCTGAAACGTGGCCAACTCTGGCTGGGAACACATCAGCTATTTACCAGTGAGCGGCAAAGCGATGCAGCATTTTAGGACCGAGCGGGAAATAGGATCTGGTATTGAACTGGAACAGCAGCAGGACTTTTAAAATGTGAAATAAATTACCGAGGGAGGGGTGATCGGTGGTCGGGACACTGAGTTAATGGCTGGTGGGGCAGCGCTGTAAAGGGCAAGGACGTGGCCGATGCTTTCGGCAAAGCACCGTGGGATCCGTCCTGCTGGTGCAGACCCGGACACGGTGCCTTTCCATGCTGTTTTGGGGAACGGGGGGGGTCTTTAAAAGGCCGTGGCGTGGGGGCTGTGGGTGAAACAGCGGGGATGGAAGAGGACGGAACAAGGGGCCCCCGCATGGGGCCGGTAATAAACCCCCTCGGTGGGGTGGGTTTGTATCCCC
>NW_010163794.1:0-2598 GCF_000695765.1 Mesitornis unicolor
TTCCAAATCCTAATATTCTGTGATTCTGTAACAATCCCCACCTAATCCTAGTAATTTCCTTGCATCATTAATTCAAAGGGCAGAGGGTCAGTCCTCCACACCAACTGCAACCATTAACCTGCCTGGCCCAACATTGCATGTGCCCTTGAGGCTTAAGAGACAGGACACCACTTGAAGAAGATATGGAAGATGAAGCATGATGCATGCAAGAGAAGGAAGCACCTCATCTTCAACTTGAACAAGAGGACTTGGCAGCCAAGCTAGGTGGTGGAGGCACCTTGGCAATATGAGACAGCAAGCCTCACACTCCCATTGCCTTTGCTTGGAATTTCCAAATTCTTACACTGTAGCAAGAGTTGCAATAATCCACCAGAAAGACATTCAAATGGGAGGGAGAACAGATGATAAAGGATGATAATGCTCTGATCATTCTTTGAAGCTTCACAGAGAAACAGTGAAGCTCAGGAGATCAGCTCCAGGAGAGTTCAGCCATGCAATCTGAAACAACTCAGAAAGACCCTGGGCACAAACCTACGCAAAAGCAGAAGCATCAAAGTTTCCTGGTCACATGGGAAATAAGCAGATTTGGTTTATTTACATTGGGCTAACCCCACATCATATGCCTTTGAAATAGATTCCAAATAGATCTCCTACCTGAGGAGGAAGGAGGCAGGGGAGGGGGGCAGGAAGAGAAGCAAAATTCCATTTAATTAATCTCCTAGATCATTCAAGCAGGAGGGGAGCTGCTGAGACAAGCAAATCCTGTTGTCTTTACACCAAATCCACAGGGAAATCAGGTCTTTTCGATATAGCAAACCGTGGTTGACAGACCAGAAAGCTTTGCATTAATGCCTTTTCAAACAACCCAGAGCTTTAGGGCATGAATGTGAAATTTGAATACCAACATTAGTGAAGCTGCCCATATGAGATACTCCAACCAGAAAAGATGGTGTTTGCTGACGCTAACCTGGGGAGAGAAGCTTTTGTTCCCAACCACCGAATGAGTCTTGCCACAGCACGAACAGTGACCAGGTTGTTGTGGGGTGTCCTGGTTTGAGCTAAGTAGAACTAATTTTCTATTTAGCTATTGTACTTTTCAGTTCAGTCTCTTCTAAGTGGCTGAACTTGCTGAAACTAGCAGCATGTTTTTCCATACACTGCTGCTAGAAGTGTTCAAGGCCACTGTCTCACCATGAGTGCCGTGTCTACGCCTACGGGGTAAAGCAGACCCAGAACCGACCAACTAGGTATTCCATCCCACATACATCATACCCAGTATAAAGTCGAGGGATCACAAGGGTCTCGACCCTTCTTCCATCTCAGAGCCCTTCTGTCTGTCTCGATCCTGCAATGGTTAAAGTCTGAGCAGAACCCTGCTAGTTTGTTTGCTTCTGATTCCGATTCATGTGCTCCTTCATCCTGCTCCCACCTGCTGCTGAGTCCGGACTGGGACTTTTCCAGTGTCCTGCTCCGCAGAGCTTCTGGTGACGTAATCATCATTGGAGAGGGGGGAGAGAAAGAATTGGTTTTATATACAGGTATATATACAAATATATACATTTAATTATTTTCCTATTTACATTATTATCCTGTAGTATTAGTATTATTGTTTCATTAAACCTGTTAGTTTTATTTTCCAACCCGTGAAGTCTCTCTCCCTTATTCTCTTTTCCCTTCTGGGGAGGGGAGAGGGGTTAATAGAGAGCATCTGTCCAGGATTTAGTGGCCAGCCCATCCCTAAACCATGACATGGGAAAAGTCTGGCAGGAGAGTAAAGAGAGCACAGCTCCATCTGGAAACACCCAAAGCAAAGCTTACGTATTAAACCTCACACGAAGAACAAATATGATGTGCCCAAGGGGGATAGACACCATCTGACCATGGTGGTTGGTTAGGACATCAACTGCAGAATCAAGTTTAACACAGCAGAAACCTTGCCCATAGGAAGTCAAGGTTGCCTTGCTAAGGAGTCACAAAGCGCTCTAAACTTCATGCTCATACATAAATGACTCAAATCAAGCTTGATGCCTATCTGAGACCACAAGGCCTTACCTGCAACCATCATAGGATGTCTTCAAAACACGTTTTTGTGGCCTTTTTCCAGATTCTAGCTGCCCTTTGTGAGATCCAGGGTTTCACACAAACCATCTCAAGACAGGAAAATGATACAAATCAAGATTTGTAAGATAATGAAAGATGAAGAGTTAAATAATAGCACAACTTCTGGAAAACAAGACAGTCCTGTTGTTCGGAGGTAGGGAGAGGAGTGAAAACCACAAAGGGGTTTAGAAGTGGCCTGAATTCACACAACAGCTCCAAGAAAGAGAAATGCTCACATCCAAACAAAAGCTACCGTGCCATATCTAAGAACATCTAGAATTTTGGAACTGAATGCCCACTCTGCGTGGAGTCAGGTCACTTTCATGCTATACATGAAAGGAAAATTAAAAGTGAGAAATATTCAGAAAACTTACCAGAAAAATTTAATTTTGAAATAGCTGAAGACACATGGGGTAACAAACTCAGGGAGGTTCCCTGGCTGGAAAGATTACCAGGGGACTGTGACAAAAAAAGACTCTACTGCAGAGTTTAAATTTA
>NW_010163795.1:0-902 GCF_000695765.1 Mesitornis unicolor
CTCCTAATATTCTGTGATTCTGTGATTAATAGTAACATTTCTGCACCTTGCTCTCCACCCTTGGATATGTGTAGTACATAACAGTAGACATTCACAAGGCCAAATAATAAAAAAACTATAAAGTTTTTTATGGGCTATAAAGCAACTCCCTCCTCTCCAACTACACTACTAAAGGAACAAGGAGTTCTCAGGTTGTGTATAGTGTGGAGATGCTGAGCTGCTACTGGAAGAGATGTAAGGCTAAGTGGCAAAGGAGACTTCAAGGGAAGACTTAAAAGAACACTGATTTTATTACTAAGTTAAATCACCTATGCATATCTTTCTTTTAAAAATATTTACTGACTAATATATTTTGACAATGAACAAATGTTTTACTGTAAGTATAGCTGGAACAGTTTAAAGAGCTACTGCCCAAAGCTGCAATGTGATTAACACACAGAAGTGGGAACTTCTCATCCATTTCAGACAACTTCAATGACTTAAATGGTAGAACAAATTAAACTATCAAATTTGTAGTGAAATAGAACTGGAGTATTTGGGAAATTAATTACCAGCAACCATCAACCAATATCCATGCATTTCTCAATGTCAATGCACAGGAACGTGTCTCCATTCTTTTAAAAACATTTTAATGGTAACATACATGAACACTCTTGTTGAATTTGAAGCGATCTTGACAAGCTGAAGAAATGGGAAAAAGAAACAACAAAAATGAAAGTTCTACTCTATTAAGAGAGATGTCAAATGCAGGAGAAACAATACGGGCTACAAAGAAAAATGGCATAAAAGATCTTGGGGTTAGGAAAAGGTTTAACCTCACAAAATTAAATCAAAAGTCACTAGTGTAATGCTTTTTTTTTTTTTCAACAAAAAAAAGCAAGTAGATTTCATTTTCAGATATA
>NW_010163795.1:933-8976 GCF_000695765.1 Mesitornis unicolor
TGCCATAAGTAAAGATACAGGAGGTGATTACTTGGTTCATTTTGTACAGGTAAACCTTCAGCTGGAGAAGGTATTTCCAGTTGGGGACCACCCTTCAAAAAAAAAAAAAGAAAGATAATCTGCAGTATGTCCCAGAGAGACAATAAAGAAGCTGACATGATCCAGGAGGAGATACTGAAAAAATAGCTTAGTTTAGTCTAGAGAAGAAAAAGGTTGTTTTGCTTTGCTTGTTTTTACAGAAGGGAGGAACAACACTTGATGTACCTTATTACTATAAAGGGAACAGTGATAAATTATTCTCCATGACAACCTGAAGAGTAGAAGAAAGAAGTGGCCAAATGCTTTGCTATTCATGCAAAGAAAACCTAGGTTGGATCTTAGGAAAGCTCTTTCTAAACATTATTCAACTCTTTTGGAGGTTCTTAAACACAAGAGTTGGCAAAAATATAGGTAAAATTAATGCTGCATCAGTGCAATGGCTTTACACCTGAGCTCTTGAATCCCTTCCAGTCCTACTTTTGTATTTTTCTAACCCTGGCTTGCAAGTGCTTTGTTAAAATTAAGTCAAAAGTTTACTCTCTAGGAAAGTAAGAAAGAAAGATCCTAACTTCAAGGCAAACAGGAGCACAAAAACTAGTGATGTAAAGCGTCTCACTAAATAATCAGGTAAATTAGTCACAAATATCAATGTGCCTTTGCTATCTAATCAAATTACTTGTGTGTATCACTTAAAGAGTATATACATCCCAAACAGAAGGTCTTAGAGGGTAAGAACTCTGCATCTATCCCTCTCCACCAGTTACACCAAATAAATTCAGAATAACTCCCTCTGTTTTCAAGCAGTTTTGCTGGACTATCACACTTCCAATGAGAAGAATAAGGATCAAAAAAGAACAATGAGCAAGGCAGGTGATACTGTCTTTTCACAGTGAAGCAGCCCACTCTTTGCCAACAGCAGTTAGATGCACTATGCATGGACTGAAATTACATATTGTAACAGATTTCTTTTAAATTACCATCCCCAGAACAAACCTGGCATGTCGGATAGAAGCAATTGCATTACTGAATTCACTGTCAATGCTTCTACAGTTGTAAAATTCTTCATAGGCTGGCCTGGAAGAGCCTTGATATTCAATGCGGCTGATGCGACATATTCCCACAATCAGAATGATGAGCATCAGAACAAATGCTACGCAGAGAGCCCCAATTATGATGTAGAGTGAGTGACGAGGCATATTTGTTAGACTCTCTGCCATACGCCCAGACTTCCACTGCAGATCTACCAATAAGAAATAAAAGGTTATCATTAATTAAAATTTATCCTTCCTACTGAATAGAATTCTTTTATGGTATTCACTTTCAATATTTCTGTGGAGACTTTTGAAGCTAGGAGACAATGAAACTTCAACCTTCCCAGGCTCTGTTATGGATTTGTCACCATACCTAACATATGACAAATTTGAATAGCACCATCTTGATCCTTCAGCTGTCTTTTTTGTAGTTTTTTAAGGTCATATACAAACACTGTCTAGTGTGATCTGCTGTATAACCCAAGTCATAGAAAGGGATCTAGTTATTCTCGCGTTATGTTATAATATACTATATGGTCTCTAAAGGCAGGCAGGTTTTACGTAAAAGGTTCTAGTAATCCACCAGTTCTCTGTGCAGTTGGTTAGTGAACCCTTCTACTAAAACGTGTAATTTACTATGTATTAAACATGCTTGGTTTTTAATTTGAAACACAGGCTTTTGTTATGCATATCTCCACCAGGCTGCAGAGACTTCAAAACTAGCATTTCAAGGATACGAAGAGCATCTCATAAGGTGCTACAATACTGAGTCCACTAGAGTCTTCTCTCAAGCTTAATTTCTCTGAGAAGTCTCAAAATGGACCCTAAAGTAAAGACAATCTGAAAGAGGTTTCTTGTATTTATATATTCCAGACCTTCTTTATAAATATTATTGATGCCTAAACTGTTGTCTATCAATGCCAAACAGATTGTCTATCAATTGCCTATGTCCTCAGATCTGGTTTTCTCTAGCATGGGTCAGAGTATTTCTAATTAACTTGTACTCCCCTCTAGGGCTCATGTTTGGCAGTCTTTTAAGCCTATGGTCTCATAAATTACTTCAAACCTTGAATTAATTAAAAATCAGGAACGGGCTTGAATCATTCTTGACTACCAAAATCTGACAGTAGGCAAAAGCTATTTCTAGCAGGTGAATGTTCCTTTTCCAAAGGGACTTCTGCTTTGCACTAGTTTAGAAACTCCCTTTACTTAATCACAAATAGTCTGGGAACAGGGCTATCAAGCTCATGCTTTGGGAATTTAAAATATTCTTAGAAGCCAGTTCTCAAGGACATTGATGATAGCAGTTATACTGAACTGAGCATCTGAGCTGAAATCACAAGTTCAGTGGCATTGGCATCTGCTGATATAATCTCCATCTATGGTAGAAATACAAGGGAAGCATAAGTAGAGGAAAAAAAATTCATTTTAGAGGAAAGTAGGGAGAAAGTCTGAAGCTGTAAAACATGAGATTCAACTCAGAAGAGTTTGAAGAAATTATTGCTCTTTGTTTACAGCAGTAAAGGTAATCCTGGAGCACCTCTGAGCTTGGGCTTGCTTAGACTTTTGTCTGCGAATGTGAGCCAAGGACTGCTTGTTTGTGTTATCTTCTTCAGTAGAGTTTTGGTCAGCCTAAATCATTCAGTGATTTAATGTTTCTAAAGTACTGTTACTGCAATCTGCCCAGTCAGGATATGGGGGAGAGAATGCAGTTGTGCTCTGTGCCATTTGGGATGGATTTCTATTTCTGTTCTGCAGCACATTCATCACACACAGTGGTTTGAGTCAGGTTGTCACACTAAGCCAAATTCAAATCTAATGTGCACAGATACATGGCAAGACAGTTCTGATTTAGACTTCGCGTCTTCTATCTCTGGATGATAAGGACGACAGAAATTTCCTCCTTTCTTCCTCGCCAGATAAAAATATGAAGAATAAGAACTTATACTCCAAAGACTAGAAAGACCATATGATGGCTCAAAATAATTTAAATTAAATTATTTAATTTTTAAAATTAATTAAGAATTATGCTTCAATGTGCACCACACAGTCTGTACTACAAATACTTTGTCATGTTAGTTTTCAAGTAACCACATGGTTTGGCTTACCTTGGTAAATACAATAATTGCAAAAGTGGCAAAGATAATGATATTAACTAATAACCAGCAGCCATTAGAGAATTCACACAAGACATTTTGTAAGCATTTTTACAGTGAATGCTCCATTTTACAGTGAATGCTTTTAATTTTGAAAGGAAAAATAGTCTTTGTATAATTAAGACTGATTTAATCCTACTGCTAACACTGGTAAGGACCGTAAGATGATATAATAAATACCACAATTCATCCAGGCAACATACATCTTGTCTAGTTTGTTGTATATAACATTAGAAAGTACAGTTTGACAAGATAACCCTGAAATTCTGTTAGGGTAGTCACTTCTTGCAGATAAAACAGCTGGTGAAAAAATGGAAAACTACTAATAGTATACGGAAAGTTGTTCTACAAAAAAGACAAAGTACCAACAGCCTCCTTCATTGCTAGTAACAGAAAATCGCAAAAGCTAAAATGTGATCCATTTAGTCAAATGGCTCCTGAACACCAGCTTGTTCTCCTCTTGAGAAGTCTGAGGCCTGGCTTCATCATGTCTTTTTCCAGCATTCAGAGGGACGGTCCAATAAAAAGGAAGAGAGTATACACTGTTAAATTTAATTTTCAATACATTATTAACCATTATGTACAAATTACTGAAACAATATGGTAAGTATGACAAGGATTTACTATTTACTTATAGTTTCAATCTTTGGAGCTGAACAGAAATCCAGTGCACCACGGACTCAGCTCCAATGAGATCAGAAGTGCTGCACCTGTTTATAAAAGAGCTGGATATGGTCTTTCGAGATATGATTAGAATTGGGTTCACATTAGTTGGTCAACTCATAGCTCAGGGAAAGACACTGAGCACAAAGATCTTCCCATGGATACATAGTACTGTAGAAAAAAATCTGCAGATCAAAATACTTTAAAATCCTTTCTGCAAAGTGATTTCTTCAAAACTCAGTTTCTCTCTATTTGCATAATACTTTATATACCTGTTAACATCCAAGAGATTTAGGATTTATGTATAAGCCACTGCACTGGTTATAGAGGCTGCATGTCCATACTTCTTTCTGACTGTTGTGAAGTGTCACAGTGTCACATAACATCATTTTACATTGATACTGTGTCAAAGTGACTTTAATAGCAAAGGAACATCAGACATTTGCTGATGTTAAGCTTATTGAAGAACCAATTGGTAACCCTCGAATTTTAAACTCAATTGTTCTTCAAAATGCATCTTTATGTGACTATGCAAGGATTTTTTTCCCTGTTTTCATTCCTTCAACACCAACTCAAACCAGAATTTCCTAGATTGGATTTTCTTGGTATCTCCCATATTATTAACATCATCATCATATTATTATTATATATATATACACCCTACTAGCTATCATGATTTGTTGGATACAAAATACAGTAGCTTCAACCTCTTCAATTAAGAACAATTGCCATGAACAATACTATATGATTTATTCTTCAAATACTGAGATGGAAAGAAAAGTTCTAATATTTCTAGTTGATAATCAGCCTTGCAGTGTTATACAGATACTTCCCTGCCTCCTGACACAGCAGTCACAAGATAAAACAGTAAATCAGTAAAAGGCTTAAAACATCAACAAAAAAAGTGCTGTTGCTTCTTCTCATCATTTTGACCTACACAGTTTGCAAGTGTGTGATAAAAGCAGAAAACCCAAGTTCTTGAGTAGCAGGCAAGGCCACTGCAGCTCAACTATAAGCAGATGCTATGTGTAGAGAAATATGCACTAAGCAGAGGCAACCCCTCACTTGAGAGAACAAAGTTTAGGCTGATTTTTATCCAGTCTCTCATATACTTACAAGCAAGGTTGGAAAGACCAACCACAGATGTAAGATTGAACCTCCCTGTCATATATAGTGCCTAGGGGCACGCATGCCTCACAGGGGGAAGCTGGAATAATTGAGTAGCTGGGCAGTAGAAAAGGCTCCTTCCACTCTTTGTTCTGCTTTTCCCATTTTCCCATGTGTTTATGTGCTATCCCTGCAACATTAGCTGTGCTAAGTGGTGTAAAACCCCTCACACAACCTTGTGTATCTGTATATCTTGAGGGGATCTATGACCACAGTATGTGAGCATTCAAGCAGTTAAATACACAGCTAAACTCCCTAGTAAAGACAAGATATGTAGCCCAGGAACAAGACATCAGGGAAATACGAAGCAGCTCCATAAGCAGCAGAACTAATGAAGCCTAATTTCTGTTTTAACCCTCCCACAGCTGGGCTTCATACTTTCTTCCTCTCATGGACTCTGTACATGCTCATAAGGGTGCACTTACACTGAAGCTTTTCTCCATACTAAGAATTGAAATCGCATTGAAGCTGTTCCTCCACTAGATCCACCAGTGGAACCTAAGTCTTACTAAATGCTTACTAAAGATTTTGTTTTGTAAAATTTTACCTTTCTAACAATTTCGGTTGAAATTGGCCTATAGTTGAAAATATTATTCCTGAAAAAGTTAGTAAATGCATGCACACACAAGTCACAGTACAATTACACAGGACTTGTTTCCTTAGCTAAGTAAGGTAAAATTTTTTTTCCTGAAACATTGCTACAAGTGCAGGTACTCAGAAGTTGACAAAGGTCTGTTAGAACCACGCTTATAGCACTACGAAAATACACTTTACCCAATGTAAGTATGAAAGTAAGCTCTGAAGCATAAGTGCAATTAAAAGGCAAACTGCTCAGTGCCCAGCTGTGAGATTGCATCTCTGACAATCTGGCCCACTACATATCTCCAAGTACAGTGCCCAGAAACAGAATTTTCTAACTTTCATAGCCACTTCTGAAACATTATGACCTAAAAAAAAAGTATTTAACAAAATTTTGTTAATTTAGAGATGATTCAGAGTATTTGTGCAGATATGTATATAGACAAATATAAATTGCTTTATTATGATGTATCATTTTTAGAAAACTGCAAAACTTACGTATTTCGCAGTTTGCACCGACCCATCCATGTGGACAATGGCAGGTGTAACCACCAGGCTGATCTATGCAAGTTCCAGCATGGTGACATGGGTTGCTGTCACAGTCATTTACATTAATTTCACATTCTTCACCTTAGATCAGAAAAAGCAAAACAAACTTCTATATAGCAGGTGCCCCATGTAGCAGGTACATCAGGTATTTAATTTTTCTCTTGTTGCAAAACACCTTGTAGCTCAATAGATGCTTTATTCTCAGAACATCAAAAGTACTCTATAACTGTTTCAAGACTACGGTCTCATGTAGCCTCCAAGAGGGCAATGTTATCCTCACTCCATCAGGTGAAGACCAAGTCTGAGATCCAAGTGACTTGACTAACCTCACTCAGATTATGTGTGACTCATTTCTTTAAATATAAATTCCATCCCAAGAAAATGTGGTGTAACAATTTATTCTGAAGTGCAGCTGAAAGCTAAGTCTTTTTCAAAAAAAGTCCTTTAACTAAACAAATCAAAAAGTACCATTTAATCTACAAAACAGCTATGAATGGGTTTATCTATTGCTATCATATTGGATATTACCTTACACAACTAACAGAGCATTAGGTTGTAAATTATCTTTACAGCAGATATTTGGATTACACCAATCATGTCAGTTTAATTACAAAGCCAGATAATGAAATAGGCTGCTTACCGTTACACCAGAAGTGTAAATTGATTCATAACAAGGACTTTAGGGCTTTTAGCCACTACATACTAAGGTAATGGAATGAGTAGTTTCTTCATCTCACAGTAGCTAAGGTCAATGTTAAAACATTTTCTAGTTTCAACAGTATTCAATTAGTATATTGGCTTACCTGGAAGACTGCAAAATGTTTTTAAAATGCAATCTAATCTCAAGCAGTAAGGCATGTTAAATAGCTTAGTGAATTCTCTTTAGTAACAGGGTTTTTTTTTTCTGCAAAAATTTTAAAGTTCAAAGCAGTTGCAAGTAATATCAAGAACTTTTCATTCTCATAGACATTGCAATTCAGCAAAGTCCAAAGAATTTGCGTCCTTGAAAAGGGTCAGTCTTACATGGTATTTATCTTCTTTTGGACACAGTAAATGCTGACAACTAGACATTCAGTGTGATGTACAAATTACTTGCCTGTATACCCAGGTGCACAAATACATGTAGCATTTAGACCTTCGCTGTCACAAGTGCCACCGTTCTGACAGTTGATGTTAACACAAGGATCTTTGTATAATTCACAGTGCCTTCCTGAAAAGGTAAAATTAGTAATTGCCATTAACACAACCTATATTGACAGAATGAAATCAGTACATGCAATAACTTCAGTTCACCTAGATGAGTGCAATGATGTGCAGCCTCCAAACCTGTCCTATTAGGCTAATGTCCATAAAGACTAAAGCCACATATTTCATGGTGGCTAAACGTTCATATACATCCCTCTTTGTTCTTCCAACCCACTGAGGCTTTGGGACAAGAGAGGTAGAGCAATTTCTGCTAACAAGAACTGCTGGAGTTTCTATGGAAAAACAATGGTATAAAAAAGAATATTCTGGTCAGCTATCTAATACTCTTCAATAAAATATAAACAATAATTGTCTTCAGTAAGAATTTTATGTAATAACTTCTTTAATAATATACATAAGCATTCTGATGCCTCTCATTGACTTTTACAGGAAACTAAGGAGTTTCAATAAGGCAATAAAAAGATAAAATAATTTATTCAAACGTAAAAAGTAAACAATTAAGCTGCTCAGCTGCATGCCACTACATTTGATCTCTCATTCTCAGGTGTAGGCTATGTGAATTTAGCAGCTTTGCCTAGCAGAAGACAGTGCAAGGCATATCTGGCATAGAAAACGTAAAGCACAGCAGATTCCCACTTAGGGACAGGGAAAGA
>NW_010163795.1:9007-41867 GCF_000695765.1 Mesitornis unicolor
GAGGCTCTAATGGCACTGCTACATACATCATTTTCTCTGGATCTACTTTTCAGATAAAATTAGAAAAATCAATACATGAATGATTAATCAATGCATGGATGGCACTGAAATACAAAAAAAAAATAGAAGTACATATGTGAATAACAAGTGATTGGTGGGACTTTGTTTATAATGTACCTAATACAGTGAAATTAATTTGCATTTAAAATACCTGCTTAAGTTTATCCATTAATGTAAGTTTTAAGTCTAAATCTAATTCTTATTACCATTCTTTGCTTGCGAAGGAATCCAAAGCAACCACTTAGCTAAAATGCTAAATTATCTTCAAGTTTTCCCATTCTTATACTTTTTAGAAGAATTTCAACAAACTCAAGAACAAGACAGGCTTCTGAATGCTTCCATATGATAATATTTACAAATTACAAACACATCTTTCACTTTTAAAGGCATATTTCTAAATCCTCACTGTCCTACAAACTGTAAAGATGCATCAATGCAATCTATAGAAGCATAAACTTACATTATGTATAAAACCTGCAATACAGCTCGGGCATCAGGAAAATGTTTCTAACCAAGGTAGTGAACGACTTCAAAGGAATTATGTTGCTTGCGAAGATTACAGAACCCACAACGATGGAGGAGTTGAAGAGGGCAGACAAATACATGTGAAAAGTGAACATCAGCTGATCCTGCCTTACTCCTTCCCAACCTCTTTCATGAATACCAACTGTTGCACTGGAATTGGGCAATTTTTGAATTTTAATTTGGAGAGCTTGAGATGCAGAAGTAAAATTAGTGAGAAAACAGAGTCTTAACAGAAAAGTATACAAGAAAAAAAATTCAATACAAAAAGTAAGAAATTTTACACATATCAGATGTATGTACACAATATATTTAAGTGAATCATTAAAAGGAATGAACTTACTTCTCTAGTGTTCAACACTGCAGTTATGTACAGCAATGCAAATTTCCATGAGTTATACAAAAACAATCATCTTAAGTTAAAAGGGATTATTAAAATATATATAAAAGCAGCTTAATTAAAATATATCTTATATATGTACACACACACACACACTTACTCATTTGCTACAGACCTGCTGAAATAATTTGGTCAGTCTGTCAGCAGCAAAAAGGCAGAGCACTCTGGTCTGAGCATCCTGCAGCTAAGCAACAGAAGGCAGCAGAGCTAGAAGCCCACAGGTATGTGGGGTATGAAGCACATCCTTCAATCCAGACCAGCCATAACAGCTCTTGTCTATGCGCCAGAGAGGAGACCAAAGACGGCGGTAAAACTGAGGCCTCTAATGGCCCACATATTATTTTGAGCTGCATACCTCAGCTCTGTTCATTAGCACCACTGAAAACTTTAAGTATGGGAATGAAGAAAGCTCTGTAATCAGCAAAAGCTACTTATAGGACCAGGTCCCCTGCTTACATCTGAAGCAAAATGTGCTGAGCACACAGTGCTTTCTGCTGCATGTACAGGTTTGTTGAGAACAGAATATGAGGTCATAACATTATGGTTAAGTGCTCTTTAAACTGTCATCAAAAGCTGAGGGTCATTTCCTCACTAAGCCTCTAAAATGATGAATTCTGTATTTATTGTCAAAGAGCAGTGCAATCACCAGCATGAAATACATATTTAGCCTCAAGCAGCTGTTAAGTGAGCGTTACTTATCCACACAGATGAGGATTGATACTCTTAATGAGAAAATGCTGGGGTAATGTTCCTTAAAACATAGTCATTCTATATAAAGTAGATATATTTCTTAATAGCAATAACATATAAAACCACATTCAAAATGTTCTCATAGCATGATTCAAAACAGAATACACAAAATTATCATTTTAACTCTCCAGAGACGAACACATCACAGAGAGCTGATACGTGCTATACTGTGTAAAGCTGAAATCTACTGCAAGATAAAAGATTTTGTATAGCAAAACACAAACTTTTCCGCTCTATTTCATAAATTACTTAAAAACATCAAAGACCAACTCCATTTGAACATATCTAGGAATAGCTGCCATCAACACAGGAAATCAGTCACAGACCTACTAATGTCTCTGGGTTTTAAGGTCTTCTAAATGAACAATCAACAGAAAATTTTCATTTTTACTCCTTTGTGCTCATCTGTTTAAAATACTAATCTTTTATTACCAAGTTTTTAACTCACTTCACTGGAAAAAATGAATTAAAAAAATATTTGGAAAACACTCCATGTAATGGGTCCTAACAACAACTGATGAAAAAAATTATTTAACAGTTATATTTTCTTTTAAAATCCCATAACTTTCTAACATACCTTAAAAACAACAGAAAAAAGTACACCTGAGAAGAACAGAGAGAAGCCATTTGTCCCCAAACAAGGACATAAATTTCTCACAGACCAGCTAAATCTGAACTACTAATTTGAATAAAGAATATGGGATCAGGATCTACTTTGAAGTTTGTTGCCATCAATTTTAGATGTGGGATTTATTTCTGCTCAATGGAGGATATTGTGTATCTCTGTTTGTAAAGAAAGTGTATGTAAAAATACACAAAACAATTCAAAAAACAAGAGGCAAAACCCATCCTACCTTCATATTCAGCAAGGCACACACACTCATAGCCATTGACAAGGTCTCTGCAGGTGGCTCCATTCTGGCAGGGTGCAGAAAGGCATTCGTTATATTCCTCCTCACAGTAAAGGCCGTGGTAACCTAAAACACACAAAAAGGAAATAAAACAAGCTATGAAACTCTTCCCAGTAAAAATTAATAATTAAGTAACTATAGATTGTGGGCAGATGCTTGCTAATTGAAATATACTGTGCAGACACGTACATGTTAAGACATTGATTTTAAGGACATCTGCTACCCAGTTGAAATTGCAAAAAAAATCCTGGAAGCCTAGTGTTCAGAGTCCCAGCCACTGATCCTGCCATAAACCACAGTGAGACCATAAACATGGGGGCTGGTGACGAAGCCCACTATGAGCAATGCAAATAGCCACACTCTGATTGCAAAAATTAATAAATTAATATTGACATATCTCCTAGCTTTTTCAGAGCCTTGCATCAAAGCTAACTTTCATCAAAGTGGTAATAACTGTATAACAGTAGTTAGAATGATAATGTATTTTAACTTTAATGCTGTACAATGTCAAAACACTGTAGAAGCATTAAGGTACTTAATTTTTTATGGCATTCCCAAGCCATAGGCAGGTATTATGGTCTGATTATGCAGACAAAGAAAGTAGGAGCACAGAAAAGCTATGAGACCTGCTAATGGCCACCGAGTCATTTGTATTATGAGGTAAGAAATAAGGAGTTAATGCACTTAAATAGCACTTCTTTCATCAGTTAGTGTGTCATACGATCATCAGACTTAATAGCAGCTGAAATTACTTTCTAGATGTAGTGTGTCAGGTAAAAGTAGTACCAACTCATATTAAGTAACAGCATAAATTATTTTAATGTAACAGTGGAAATAAACTAGCTGTAATGCTAAAATATGTTTGCCTGATTGTATTGGTTACTTCATATTAAATATGAGGAATCATAAGCCTAGTCATTTTGAAGGCTATTATATTTGATATCATGAAGCTTATTTAATTCCTCTTCAATAGAGCTTATGTTTTTGTTAATGAAAGCTTCCTCTCATTTCTTTTCACTTAAAAAATTTTCTTTGTTTTTTTTTTTTCTTTTTTAATAAGGTAGGGACTTTCCAACTCTGGAAAGAATGCCTAAATTTATAGGCTACTAATATATCAACAAGAAAAAATAGAAAATAGATTGTTCATAATGATAAGTAAGTACAAATAATGCATTTAAATACACCATAAGCACTGTTTTCTCCCTGACAGTCAAGCATTAGCACAAAAGAATTGTAAAACTGCTACTGTTTGACTAATGAGAAAAGTATGAGGCAATTTGCTCAATTCTTTTTAAATAGTTTCCCCGTTCCCTGAGGGCACAGTGAATGCTTCATAATTAGCCAAATTACCTTCAGGGGAAGGTTCAGAATTAAATATATTAAACAAAATAGGTTCTTAACTTTTTGAAAGTACTAATTCAAATAGTACAAATATTTCTACTAAAACATGCATCTTTCATAATGTTTACCCCCTTCCTGGAAATTACAGCAAATATTTGAATGACCAGACTTTGCATTTTCTACATCTCTTCTCTATTAGCTACATGCTGCTAATAACTGCAAGTCAGAGCATCTGACTTGGGGCATCACACAGCCTACCTCCTTCTCAAGCAAACCAAAGCCCACGCACTTAACATCAACTGAATTGACTTGATAATTAACACAAATCAGTGCTTTGGATGTTTTAGTAAATGGTTTGGCTTCATGAAACCATCACACCATCTCTTCTTTATCCCTCCACGAAAAGGTGGGGATAGACATTCTAGCCCATGCTATTGTCCACAGAGTCACACCAGAGACTCAGTGGTTACTGCACAGTCTTTTTCCTGTTGGCTTGTTCTTTTATAATATTTGGCTGGCACTGAAAACAATGTAGACTGGGAAATTATTTATTTGTTTTAAACAAAATCTTGCTTCTATTTGCCAACTTTTCTCAATATTCATTCTGAAATGAATGTGTAATATATACACATTAAAAAAGCAGCTTCAAATATGTTTCAATACTAAAAACATTCATAAAGAACAGTCAGACTGAGAAGATATGTTATGGTATGTAACAGTACATAAGGATACTCTTCACGCACCCCTACCATGGATTAATTTTGGTTAAATAAGTCAAATATTTAGCCTTCTTGACTCATCATAGCTGATACTTCTCTCGATCTCCTATTACTGTGATATAATACCACGAATATGTATATGTAATCTATAATACAAGACCATGCATTTGAACAGTGCTTTTTAAAATATTGATTTACTCATTACATATAGCTGGAAAAGCAATACATGAATGAGTATGTAAGATGCCATGGGCATGAATAAAGATGCCATGGAAAAGGCCTAAAATACAAAGTGTAGATTCTACAGTGTGATTTTATTTCTTCAGATAATCGCTAGTTAGCAGCAAAACTTACAGACATGGAATGAGGGTATCTTTCATGAACAAAGAACCAGAGAGGGGCAGGGTCACACCTTAGCAAGTGGCAATCTATATTGTAAATTTTCCCCAAAATTCTCATAGAACAATAGAAAATATGACAAATGCCACCCCCACATACCATTTCCATCCCCTCTCCCTCTTACGGATAATTAAAAATAAAACTGTATGAAGATACAACAGATGTTAGTATCACACAAAATGCAACAATATTATCCATTTGATTTTGCACAACATTGTCTTTTCACAGTAAATAGGCTAGTAGCTTATTAAGAAACCTTTCAGAACCACTTTCTCCAAAGCTGTTAGCCAGGCAATAAAGAATTACTTTAACTAAATATTATGAGTTTTTATTAGCCTATGGTCCCTTTATGATAAAAGGAAATATCCTTATGTTGTGACATCTGTAGCCAACAAACAAACCTCCAGAATCAGAAAACTTTAAAGAAAATCATGTGGGAATTCTGTGTTGAACACAGATGTAATTAGATATTTTGAGGGGGGTGGGGAAGGTTTTCCCCGTGTTACACACTTCCCACCTTTCAAGGGGAGCAGATGGAAATTTGGGACTCAATACTGGTTTCAAAAATCAATACGAACTACCATATCACCTCCTGAGGACTAAGACAGCTCACACTGTCAGACACTGCACACAGGGAGGGAAAAGATATTTTCTCTCTCCATGAGAGGGCAGATCTCACCCACGCAGGATTTCCCCCTCCTTGTCCTCACTCTGGTGGCAGCACCTTCATTCTGCTGGAACTGAGAAAGTTCTGCTGTGGGACCAGGCATCTGAGGGAAAGGTGTGTTTCTCATAGAGCTAAGAGGCACCATATAATTCTTAACAAGTGTTTCTCGTTGTATTACTGCTGTTAAATTATACTGAATTCATACAAAAGATGTATTATACTGAATTCATACATATACCCTCAAAAAGACTACATAAATAATTTTTCTGTTTTCATTAAAGAATTTAGATGGAAACAAGTGAATTCTTCATAGATAACTTCAGAGTAACAGACTCCAGTATAGTTTCTTCCTCTCTTTCTAGTTACATTATGATTCTGCTGCCTTTATGTTCACAAGCAATGCCAAATACAGCTTTTTGCATCTTTTGTGCCATATAACATTTTTGTGGACGTATTCAGAAAGTGAAAAACAATACTTGCATTAACAACACTTTTCCAGCTGCTGTGTCCTGAGCAGAGGAAAAAAAACACACTGAGCATTGCAGCTTCAAAAAGGGCAACTGGCAACTAATATTACTAAACATTTTTTTTCCAGGTCACTGGAAATTGGGTATGCCTTCAACAACAGCACCTTCATGAACTCAAGCAGAATGTGCCAGTGATGTTCCCATTCTGATGTGTTCTCTACAGAGGCTGGGGAACGGACAGGGAACCTAAAACCACTCTAAAATAAAGATGTTCCTACATTGCCTTTTCTCTCTCTACATGACTGTCCTTCTGCTACTAGTCATTACAAAGGCAGGAACAGATCTGTTGCCACTCGCCTCTGGATTCCCAAATCTTTATTCCCCTTTCTTGAGCAACAGGAAGGCTGCTTTGAAGAGGTCAGGATATTTGCCTGATGCTCTCTGGTATGATCTTCATACAGCTACATGCCGAGGTACACTTTCTTTGCACACGGTTATGCTAAAACCTGCAAAGGGAGAAAATCTGCAAGGGAACACAATCTGTGTCACACAGGCCGATAAGAAACAGCCATGGGTTTTGTCAAAGCCTACAAGAGCAGTTGACAGAGCAAAAGATACAGCAGTGCTCATCAATGTCTGGAGAATATGTTCACTATCAGTTTAACAAAAGAGAGAGGAAGAAGCTTACTATTAACGTTATAAATCAATAAAGAACAAAGTTGAAAGCTTTTGAGGCTTTCTTAGACACTAGCTTCTCCTCAACTGTGATCTCCTGTGCTTATCCACACATAACACTTCAGGAAATGAAGGCAGCAGGACAAAAATCCCATCTTTATGGGAAGGCTTAATGGGAGACAATGCAAGAGAGCTCTGTTTTGCAGGAAACAGCATCAGTTCACATATGGTCATTCACTAACAGTTTCTTCTATAAGTCAAGAAATAAATGAGTTCAGTTAAAGTCTGAGCTTATATAGCAATTAAATAAGAGAAAAAGAGAGAAAAGCTGCTCCAGATGGCAGGAAGGCATGCTTACCAGCTATGGCCAGATTGTGTGGAGGGTTGTCTTAATGTAGAAGTGGAAACAAGCTGAGGAAACAGAGGCAATAAAGGGCTCACAGACGGTCTGGAACTGGAGTTAACCTATAGTCACTTTGGCCAGAGCTTGCAGCATTTCTTGCTCCACTTCCGAAGTGGAAAAGGCAGAGAAAAGAAAAATTGCTACTGATACAGACAAATGTTACACTTGCCTCTGCAAAGGCACTGAGATAAAACAGCTCTCCTATACCCATTTATTAAGCTACATGAGCAAAATTAAGCTACATGAGGAAAAAACAAAGCACAGAGGAAACATATTCCATGGTATTACTTTCTGAGGTTGCCACCACTCTTCATACCCTTTGGAATTTTTTCTGACAGTTCTTTTTTTCTTTCCCCCCACTCCCTTCGCATGCTCTATATGTGTTATCATATATATTTATAAAGTAGAGGGCAGGTGCTAATGTCTGTCCACATGCTTTGCAGTTTCATACTCCATACTGCTATGTCTTTAAGAAAGCCAAATGAAAAACTTTGCTGTAATATTAAGTTACGCAATTTCTAGATAGATTTCTTCACTTTGGGCCAGACAAAATTAAAAATTAAATATTAAATATTTGCATTTGAAATTGATAGCAGCAGCTCCATTGAAAGAATGGAGTGTAAAAGAGGGGAAAAGGTTTAAAAGTAGGAAGAAACTGCTTTGGGATTCAGGGACTAAATAAATGTTCTATGAACAAACGCAATGGGATTCCACTGGTTTAATGAACCAGCCTCTGGATGAGAAATTCAGCAAATAAGCACAAGAATTTTTATCAAGATTAGCTTTTTTAATCTGGGGCAAGCATGAAAACACAACACAAACTATGAATCTAATGTCCAAACTCTTGGTATATTTCTTCATTACTTGAAAAGTGCCAGGTGATAAGTATTAATAATTTGGTTGTATAAGCATATAATTGAAGATTTAAAGGTAAAGTTTCATGTGTAATTGAAAAATCACACACATAATACAAAGTAAGTATTGTTGCATAGGTCGTTGAATTCCACAGATCCCTCTCAGCAGGCATTTGAAAAACAAGTATATTCAACTTATAAATAACTTACACATTTTCCTCTCCATTCTGGAAATGGGAAGATTAAAAAGTATTAGAGTGCTTTCCAAGTTAATTTATACAAATTAGCTTTTCTATACAATCTATTAGTGATGTAGTTTATCCATAACAATGCTCACAATGAAAGCTAACACAAAAAAAATAGTAAATGCCTGGTTGTGTGTGTTCCACAAATTGTGCATATATGCAAGTATAATAACTATCATTTATCATTCTTCAAATCTGTACACTGGCCAAAAAAGCATGGAAACCAAACTGTCTACCAAGCAAGGAGACTTGCGCAGACCTTGGGCTGATTGGAAATGTTTAAAATTCCTCTCATGTTTAATTTTTGAGGCAGAAGTAACACAGATGAAAATCCAGCTGCCACTATGCCTGCTAGTAGAAACAGTGCACGAAGGAAGGATGACATTCAGGTCACACATATAAGCAAAACTCTGCAGCACTTTGCTTCTCTAATAAGAAATTATATCATCTGTCAAATGTCTCAATAAAAATAACATGGCATCCTAGAACTGAATACAAAATCTAAGTGCCAGGTTCTGAAGTTTTTAAAACAATATGTTTCAGAAGGGAGTTTTAAAATGTCATTTAATAAACTTACCATTAGTACATCTTAAAAAAATAATATATATGAATTCAGAGACATGTCTGAAAGTGAAAGACAATGAAGTCTAGGAGCTGGCACACTGATGCTGAAAGCCAGAAAGCCTCAGGGTCAAGCGGCAGAGATAATTTCTTTCCTACTAATGTATGGAAATATCTTTATGTACTTCAGTATGTTTATTATTAACCCTTGATAATGCTACTAAACTACACAAGAATTTTCTTCATCCACTTTACAACTAATCATAACAGAGACTGTCAAAGTCTCTGCAGGCAAAATTGTAAAGAGAATGAGCCTTTTAATATACCAGAAACGTAACTCATCCACTCTGTCAAACTGCTTTTTGGTGAAGATACCAAAAATGTGTTAGGCCATGCTCTATGGTCACTACTTCACAGTTTTTTTTCAGGAATTGGAACATAGGAATCCTCAAGTTTAATTGCTTATCTGCCTTACACACAATAATTACTCAAACCACTGGCAAAGTGTGTATTGTGATGCCTTCTAAATGCTGATCTACAAAGGAGCTGACTCTCATTTATCTACTACGCCTTTAGCTCATGAGGAAAATCTCTGAAGGCAATTGGTTTAAATCCTGCTGCTAAGATTAAAAATAAAAGAATTTAAAAAAAACCCAAAAAGGTACCTTCATAACAATGAAAAGGCATAACAGAAGAAAGCAAACAATTCTGACTATTCCTACCTTGCTACTACTTAGGTGCAGTTCTTTAATGATCTTTTGAAATAAGTTATCCAAGTTTTTAAATTATCATTATTATTTTTAAATTATTGACAGATTCATGACAAACTCATAATTTGGCCTTTATTTCCACCGTGATATGAAGCAAGTAGTATTATTTATAGAGGAAAGTTGTTATATTTAAAAGTGAAGTTTACAGCAGTCTACACAATTTTTAGAAAAAAAAAATTATAATACTTCCGAATAAATTTCACACATGGAGTAACACAAGAGTTCAATTAAAGAAGTACTATATATGGTCTTGGATGCAGCCTCTATGGTGTCTCATCTGGCTAACTTTTAAATGCACAAATATAATTTAAATAAGTGTCCATAACACGAGATGTGTGAGACTACTTTGAAGTCCTATGTGACACAGAATTAATTTGAACAAACCTGACTATCAATTTCTAATAGAGTTTAGGTGACAAATTTCAGGAAAAGAAGTTTTTATTTGCCCAAGAGTATTTAACTAGCTTTCTGTTGTTTGAACCACAGGCAAAAAACATTAATCTGAAGAGTAAAACTTCCCTGGTTTACTTGGAAAAAGAAAGGCCTAGCTTTTCCTACCCTGGATGACTCCAGAAAGGGCACTCATGCCGCATAGCTCCCAATACTCCAGTCTGGAAATCTGATCCCTTTTTATATCAGAAATTTAGAAGAAAAAAATTTTACACTAATCAAGAAATTCAAGTTTCTGTTGACTTGATGATCTTCCCATTGCTTATACAAAGGTAGAAGATCTCTTTTTGTGTTTTGCTTTCTACAGTTCAAAGTATTTGAATCCTGACAACTCTTTTCAGAACTTCCCAAAGCAATCTGCAGCATTAGTGTTCTTTAAAAAAGCTCTTTATTAATCTCTGTTTTTTTCAGTCATATATTAAAAATCACTTAAAGATCAAGACATATCGATACATTTTGATCACTTTTCCTTGTTGTCCAGTGTTAGGCAGCTTCTTCATCTGCTGTAGAGATTTTTCTTGACCATGCCCTGATTGTACCATTCGATAACCAGAAACACAGCAGTTTTCAGTTACAAGTCCAAACAAATTAACAAAATACTCACTAGCCAATCAAGAAATAGGTTGATGCTACCAAGTAACTCTCATATTCCTACCTGTTGTGCTTTTTTCCCTTGACTTTCTGGATTTTTTTTTAATTTTTTTTATTTTTTTAAACTTCAAACCTTTTTTTCCTGCTCACTCTCTCTGCTCTTTAGTCCTTGTCAGGGCTGGGTCAGGGAAAGAATATCCAGAATGAAGGGATATTAAACTATTATATTCTCAGTTCTAAAAATGAATTTAGGAAAACAGCACCTGGCAATTTCAACTACCTGCAATCAAAATTATTTTTTGTCAGACATGGAACTGATTATCAACTGATATGAATTCTAGTTTGTGCTCTCAATAGGACAGGATATGCTAGCTCTATTTAAATATGATTAGGCCTGTTGCTCATCATCACAATACCAAATCTTTTTCTCTAAGGATTCCTCTATTATGCAAATGAGCAGAAAAGCAATTAAACACTTCAAAAAGGAAGACTGAAAATTTGTAATGAAAGAATTATCGTCTTTGCTTCCTGAAATACATAAAACAAACCACATGTTAGGAAATAGTCTTCTGCATTACATAATGCCGTTCTTCTCTTCAGATGAAAACTGCCCACACTGTTCACAGAAACATCCAAGCTGAAAACATTTGAGGTCACTTAAACATCTGAACCTACCTTGCCACAAAAATCTACCTACCCTCTGATTTCTGAAAAGTTGCAAGCAGAATAATTGAGGATGCTTCCTGAAAAACTGCCCATAAAATAGAGGGGGTTTTTTAGGTTAAATAAGTTAATACATCTCAATAGTTAAAGTTTACATGAGATTCTTATAATGCTGTAGGTATAAATTCACAAATGCTGGACAGCAAATGAAGTATGAGATAACACTACTAGGATATTGTCTGCATGTCACTTTTGTATTTTTCTCCTTTATAAAGAGGTATGTAATTTAATTATAAATCTGTCAAATCCAAACTACAAAATTCCACTCATTTGTGAGTACCTCTCCAAAAAACAGCTTCTGATGGGTCTTTCCTAGTCTCTAAATAGCAGTGATTAATTTTGACACCTTCTACAAATATGGCATTAGTAGATTTCATTACAAACTCCCTATTATCCACAAATGAAACTAAATCCATTCTGGTGGAGAAACAACTCAACATAAAATGCACAGAACATCAGTGTTTTCTATACCAGTTAAATTCAGATCTATCAAAATCAATGTAAGAAAACTAGACAATGTAAGAAAACTAGACAGTCTAGAATAGTTAGGATTGCTTATTGAACTGAGTTCCAAAGATTACCTTTTTCAACAGGCTTTATAAAATTTAATTAAAACAGACCTCACTGTTATATCATGCTCTGGATAAAGATAATTGTATTATATATGCACAAGTTTTGTAAGTGTACTAAATACTTGTCTAACCAATTACTAGAAGTATCTCCATTCCACAAACCCAGAACACACTACAAGAAGAAAATTTCAACAATAAAATGGTAAAACAACACAACTATGTTGTGGTCTCCCTCTCAGGATAGCATACATCAGTGAGGACCTTGCTGTCCTTCCCACATTTATGGATTTAATGAGTGATGGCTTATTTCCAAAAATCAATCCATTATTCCTATGACGTGATGAATGCTTTCATCCTTAGGCAGTTTCAAACATCTTATCATCTGGAAGTTCCTTGAAGATCACATGCATCAGTTGCAGAAAGACACTTAGTATATTGAGTGCACACTTCAAAGACGAAGACATTAGCTGTCCTCACAGATCTCTCTTCAGATGAGATACCAGTTTTATTGGGCCACAGAATCTCAGATAAAATCTCACTCTTCAAGGAAAATAGGAGAGTTCTCTATGTTTCACCTTGCTCTAAAGCCATAAGAAGCAGGAGAAGCAAGCAGTGACATCTTTCTTCCTCAAAATGCCAGTAAAACATGAAAGTCAAATTAAACAGTTATTTTACTTTCTGATTATCCTAAGCCTTGCTATCCTAATCTGAAGTGTTCTAGAAACAGACTGTGGGCTTCTTTCTTGGGAGGAAAAGGAGAAACTTCTTTTAGGAAGAAAAAAAACCTGACTTACTTCAATGCAGTCTAAAACGAAAACATCTGGATGTTGCATGTACTAGTGTTCGTACTCGCCACCTATAGGAGTACTTGCCTACTTCAGGCAAAACCTTTGCGATTGGTAAGATACCTCTACATCCTGCTAACTAGGAAGGGAGGGAAAAGAGCTGGAGAACTGCAACTGGTTTCTGACAAGGCAAAACGAGGCAAAATAGCAGAGAGAAGGTACATCTCTGAGAGGAACTCTGGAGAACAGTATGCATGCCACAGCATTATGTATATGCAGACCTACTAACTATTCAATATCACTCCTTAGCTTACCCTCATACACTTTATTTTTCCCTTAACTTCTGCAGTTTTCAAGTTTATAGCTTCATAGGAACAGGCTTTTTTTAAAATTTCCAAAATTATTGAAATGAAAACAACGGTTTTCAGTCTTAAGTGCTTAAGCAGTAGTAGATGTGCAGCACATGATATTTCTTCTAATTGCTACTTCACCTATTAATTATCATTGCTAAAACATATAAAGAGTGCTATAAGCATCCCAATATTCTGTTTTACTGCAAAAAATCTAGAGCTAAGCAAAATGCAACCCAGACACCATACGCTGTTAGGCTACATTATCAAACAGTTACCAGCTAAGTCTACCAGCTATACTCACCTACGTAGTATCACTGGGACTTCTGAAATAATTTATGTAAACATGGATGGCAGAACTAAACCCTTTGGGTTAAGCTTTTTTTTTTTTTCCTTTCTCTACCTTTGTTCAGCTACCTTGTATGTTTCCACTCCTTCCTAAATGATGAGTGTCACATTTTCCATTCTCTCTACCAAAATTTGTAATTTCAATGACACTGATACGTCACCTTTAAAAGACTCACCTTTAAAAGACTTATCATGCAGACTACAGTTGTATAATACAGCTGTAGATATCGACCATATGGATCTTGGTGGCTAATTTCAGTGCTCACTCTGCAATTTTTGATTTTCCAAATGTAATGTGCAGATTCATATCATTATTGTCAACATATAGAACATCTGTTCAATGCGTTTTATATACAGAAAAAGTAATTAATTTTAACCTATGTATTGGAATCAACATATAAAAATATTAGAATATTTACAAAACATGTAACTAGTACAAACCAGGGATACAGAGGCATTTGTAGCTGGTTCCAACACTGCGACAAATGCCATGTGCACAAGGATTCAGAGCGCAGAAGTCAATCAGCTGAGCACATGTAGGTCCTGTAAATCCAGGACTACAACTGCAGGAGAAGGCAAGTCTATCTGCATAGCAGGTTCCATTGTTTCGGCAGGGAGACGACACACAAGGGTCTATTTTGTCTTCACAAGAGGGTCCCAAAAACCCTAAAATAAATAAATTATTTTGATAAATAATTTTGATATGGATACAATTTAAATTATTTTTTTAAATTTGATTTATTTTTAATTTAAAAAGCAAGTTAAAAGTAAGCCATTGATATATCTATACTCCTATTTTTTATTCTATGAAAATTACAAAAATACAGACTTCCTGTATACAATAAACTAATTTTACCCATTAACATGGTACAATATAAGATGTTTCAGGTAGAATCGCGCTATCATATGATTAAGGCAGTGAAGTGCAAAAATTTTCATTGAATATGACTGTGCTTATCTACTTTAAGAAGTGTATCTGGCCAGAAAAGTAAAAGATATTTTATAAAGATCAGGAACAGACTAGTCTGTTAAATAAGAAAAGCTAAAACTGATCTTTTTGTCATCTCTGTTAATGTGTTCATCAAGAATAACAACCTCTAAAGCAGCACATGAGTTTGCTTGGCTTCAATAATCTAAAAGATTACCTCTTACGCGAACATATTACTTATTAGCAGGAGAGACAATGATTTATAGAAGCAACACCATGTAAAAAATCAGACGTAAAGAAAAGGACATGCTTTCAAGGGAGTTGTTTTAATCAGATGTAGAAAATAGTAACATTTGAACATGCTAATGTTAGTATACTAACTATACTTTTTATCACATACATCATATACATAGCAATATGAAGCATGTTTATTGTATCCAAAAGCAAGTCAGAAAAGACTATTCAAATTCTAGCATGCCTCCAAATAAAAGACCAAATTGTTCTTTCCATTCAACTATAATATTTTTTGATGAGTATTTGGTTCATTCATACAGACCACCACTTTTCAGGCTCAAAACTCCCTGGAATATCTTACATTGTAGAACAGCTTTTAAAATTACAATACACTACTCACTGGGAATGAAAAATTAGGAGGAAATCAGGCCAGCCTCAAGACTCAGCAAGCCAGCTTTACCAATCTACTCTAAAAGAAAGTGTAAACCACTGCAGTTGTGCCAGTCTAAAAAACAAAGAACAGACTGCATTGCCACTGCTACCCAGGAGATTGTAGCAACATTTCAGACACTAAAGAAAATAAGGAAATGAATGGAAAAATCACTCCGGGATTTGAAAAACATTTAATTAGAACAAGAGAAACACCCTCACACGCCCCCCCCCTCAAAAAAAAAAAAAAGCAAACCACAAAAAGTGCCTGATGGTGAGGGAAAGGATCAATATGGAGGAGGTATCTCTGTTATATAGTGACATATAGCAGCCTGCCAACAACGCAGAACATGAAAACAAATAATGACAGGTGACACTTTGGATTAACACTCACTCAATAGTGAAATCTTATTCTTGATGAAATTAAGCAGATTTTTTGCCTTACTTCTAAAGTTTTTGTATCTATAAAGTCTGGCTGCTGGATTAAAAGCAGTTGACGTATTAGAACCAAACCTCTATACTGCATAAAGCTTAAGATGAATAGCAAAACTGAGACCAAATACCACATTCAATACATACTTCACAGCATCTCATTATCTTTTACTGACTCAGAAAATATTTTTGTTATAAAAAATGTCATTCCACATTTCAAGCAAGGTACAATTCATCAAGAAATAGTTTCAGTTAATTTTGACAGATGTGTTACTTTCAGGGCATTTGTATTTTCTTTCTAATTATCCACATTTAGGTGAGTTAAACTGTAACTTTTAATTGTAGTTCTAGCACTGTTATCATAGAGAGCAAGTCAGGAGTTGGGATTTCTGAAAATAAGTGCATGAGAAATAGATTAATTTACATTTACACCAAACATTTCATATAAGGTTCAAATTCTACAGTTTGTTCTTGATGTATTAGTTTTGTTGAAAACCTGGACCAGAAAGATCAAATGAACTGAGCATAGTCTGTCAACTTGACTGAACTCCAAGACTTGTAGAGTGAGTGAGGACTGAGATAATCAGCCCAAAGATGTTAAAGGTTTCAGCACACACACACACGCGCACACACAAACAAAACACCAAACTGGCAATTAATTTTAAATATCCTGAGTGCTTCCTTTCCATGTTTAATGGATCCACAAAAGCTCAGTGAACTGCATCAGAAAGAGGGGAATATGGATTTTAAACAAAGGTGAGTAACCCACAAAGACTGTACTACAGGGATCTACTCAGAGAATTAACAAAACTTGGATTATTCTAACTAGGAAAAAGACAGAATGGCCACAACTGCCCTGTGAGTTCCAGAAAAAACTGGGATATTCTTGGGCATTGCTGGCAGCAGTAATTTACTAGCATCCTCACTACATTTCTCACGTATGTTCATAAATCTTACACCAGACCTATGAAATGAAAAACAAAGGAAAAAATAAATCAATTTTTAAAAAAAGTAGTAAGTAAAAAAGAAAAAAAACCTACAGATTAAACTTTTAAAAGTTTAGTCATAAATAATTCACAGCAAGAGATCAGGAAAGAAAGGCAAGTCTGGCAGGACACAGGCAAAAAACAGGCAAGAGCCTCCTGCCCTCTCCAGTTTGCTGTCCTATTGCTCTGATTGCTTCATGGGATTTATCAGGACCACCTGCACACCAATGTTGAGGAGGAAGAGCTGAAAAACAGATATTGTGGAATCCTGTATTAGAGGTCCCTCCTGCAGATGATAACTGCATAACCATCAGAAACTGAAAAGAACAGAAACACTAAAAACAATAATCTTAATTCCAGCAATGGTTTGCCGACAAATTAAAAAAAGCCTGCACCATTATAATAAAATCCCAGAGAGAGTTAAAAGAATCTGCAAGGACTTTTAACTATTGCCAGGAGGAGACCAGCCAATGAGTCTGGTGAAATCTCCACACTAACTCTGAAACTGGACTATAAAGGATCAAGGAGATCTGAGGTCACACAATGACACTAATGCTGCTTCACTACAACCTTCGCAATAATCTTCCCTACAAAGAAAAGCTTTTGGCAAATGGCTAATGTTTCAAGTGACAAAGCACTTCAGGAATATACGCAAGTTTAAAATACACTAAAACACGTTGCCTTTGTCCTATCTTTGACTGCACTGTAAAATGTGTTTAGTTGATTCTGGAAGTTTAAATCTTATGTATGAGGTAAATATCAAAAAATACTCAAAACAACAGTAGTTACACATCCGAATTGAAGATCTATAATTTTGGTATTTCTGAATATACATTTAAGTCCATATCAATAAAATGGTTGAAAACAAAAAATGCAAATAATAACTTTAAAAATCAAATTCAGAGGTGTACTAATTGAAAAGAGAATAAAATGCTGGACAGAAAAAAAATCAGGATTATTTATCTGTGGATACATAACTCCTAAACTGTTCTTCAGCCAGCTAACATGAACCCAACCCTGCATCTAAGGTCATTGTTAGTGTAACAGGGACATGACTGAAATGTAAAGACTACTGGTGATTTGAACGATCTGAATGTAAAATTTACCAAAGGAATAACATAGCACAAAAGGCAATATTAGAAAAGTTTATACTGCTAAAAACCACAAAACAACATTTGTGCTTACAGGGATCAGACCATTTGGCTAGTTGTCAAGAGGAATAGAAGTATTAAAGCAGGTTATATTCTTTATATATAGCTACAGATCCCCCAGGGCAGTGATAGAAAATCTTTTCAGAGATAGAAAAGGTTTACAGTGGGATTTTAATGACTTAGCTACTGAAAACAAAAGAGCCATGTACACATCAAGGAAGTGAAACATTATCTGAAGATAGTCACAGAATCACAGAATGTTAGGAGTTGGAAGGGACCTCGAAAGCTCATCCAGTCCAACCCCTGCCAGAGCAGGATCACCTAGACCAGGTCACACAGGAATGTATCAAGGTGAGTTTTGAATGTCTCCAGAGAAGGAGACTCCACAACCTCTCTGGGCAGCTCTGTCACCCTCACAGTGAAAAGGTTCTTCATTATGTTCAGATTGAACCTCCTATGCTCCAGCTTGCTCCCATAGTCCCTTGTCCTGTCACTGGACATCAAAGAGAAGAGCCTGGCTCCTTCCTCCTGACACTCACCCTTTACAAATTTATAAATATTACTGAGGTCAGCCCTCAGTCTCCTCTTCTCCAAGCTAAAGAGCCCCAGCTCCCTCAGCCGCTCCTCATAAGGGAGATGCTCCACTCCCTCCATCACCTTTGTGGCTTTGTGCTGGACTCTTTCAAGCAATTCCCTGTCCTTCTTGAACTGAGAGGCCCAGAACTGGACACAATATCGCAGATGTGGTCTCACCAGGGCAGAGTAGAGGGGAAGGAGAACCTCTCTCAACCTACTAACTAATAGTGTACAACTGTGCATTATACAGTCTATGGAACAACCAACTTGCCTGAATCTTATGACTGACCTAATTCTAAGAATTACACAAATGTGAAAAATTAAGTCTGTGAATCACCAGGACTCGGCATTACAGAAGCTTTAGATTTGAAATACAGGGATAAATATTAAAAGAAATACAGATAATTTATTATTCTCCCTATAGAAAATTGTTTTGAGAGAAAATACAAAATGTCCGATGAAATTTCACCAGAATTCTGTAAAGGGTGGAAAAAGATACTCATCATAAAGAAACAAGAAATCATTAAAATGTAGCTGTAAGACTTTGACTGAAATTCACTCCAGCTAAGTATTTATGGATACAGATGAACAGAGGCTAAACTCATTAAAGCATTAAGAAGTCCATTAAAAATAAGAGCAATTTGGAAAGATGCCAAGTAAAAACATCAGATTAGCAGAAAATACTACAAAGTAAGCAGCCATAAATAAATTTAATTAACAACAAAATGTTCTTCAGGTAAATTAAACTCTCTTATGGTAATATGAAGAATTCTGCATTCTTTAATCACCACTAACCTTGGGAAATTTTCTATATACAACAGCTGTGTGACCTAGTTTCCAGGAATTAAGAAAATAAATAGGTTTATACTACATAAATCTAAAGAAGTTAGAATCACATCTGCAAGATATAATATAGAAAAAGGCTTTTACATAAAAAACGAAGCCCAGAAAAAGTGAAGACCTTGGAACTTAGAGTACTCTTCATCTGGGCAAATGAATTCTGTTGTCCAAGTCAATTAAAATACATGGTGACAATGTGCATTTTGTAGCTGCTATTGCAAATCAACACATATGAATCACAACTTAGCATCTTCTGTAGCTGATAAACTCTTATTGTTAAAAACACAGAAACCACAAGAAGAGTGATCATAAATCTGCTGCTTTCCAGAATTTCCGAGTATTTCAGGGCACTTTTGCTCAGCATTTTCCCTAGCTATATTTACCCGTCAAATCCAACTGTCAACAGTAAAATCAAATCAGTCCTGAAATGTGAATTTCAGGTAATGTAGATGTTAAACTCCTAATCATAACATTTTTTTCTCTCTATCTGGTTCTACAGGATGGCTACGAAATCAATTATTGCTGATTAGTATTTTTCAAAAATATATTAAAATGAATGAAAATATTTCTGCCACTTCTGTCAGAGCAGGTGACCTCCACATAGAGAAAGTAGCAAAATCCCAAGAATCCAAGCCAGTGTCATGTGGTTGGCCAGCTGAATGCTTCTTATTTTTATCAAAGATTAATGTTTTCGTGTAACACTGAATGCAGTTCATACACATCATCAGGAAATGAAAATTACTTGTAACAGTACTTTAGAAAAATCTTGCAACAGAAGTTTATTTGTTATAATACATGATCTGCATTTTGTTCATTATTGTCTGGCTTTGTTCAAAACCATATTCCACTACTAATTTATTTTTATATTATCTTATGAAGAAAATTAATCAAAGCTCTCCAAATGTTCAAGATATGTAAAATATATTTATGCACATAAGTACTTTCATTCTATCAACTGGACAGAATTTGCGTGTGTAAGGAACAGATTAGGGAGACTTGCATTTCTTCACCATATGATCAGACAATTTCCATACACTTTTTTTAAACTTTTAACAAAGATGTCAATGACTATAATAACTGCATGAGTAAGGATAACTAGAGTCTCCATTGCTGAAACATTTATTGTAATGACATTTGCTTATTCCAGACAGCTTTTTTGTGTATCTAATTATTATCTGTATATTGAATTCCACTTCAGTGTGCTTTGCTAATTTACATGATTTCTCAGTGACTTAAAGAAAATGAAGAAATTAATTTATAAATTGATAAGCAGTACCCCAAACAACTCAAATTAAATGAATTAATATCAACATCAATACCCTAGTATGTTATGCATCACAATAAGTGCAAAAAAATCAGAGGAGATATTTAAGGGTGCTATTTATGAAATAAATATTTCATAAATAAAATAATTTCAAACATTCATGTTCAGTTTGACATGTTTACTATGTGTAGGTTTTTAGAATGTCTAGAAATTTCTTTGCATGACCATTTAAAGGTAGCAGTTGCTAAATGTATGTTTATCAAAATGAAAAACTTTAAAAAAGATGATCAAATATCCCTGTCCCATAGGTTTGGTACAACATGCCATACATCCTTTTCACAATAAGAGTCAAAATTTTGAACAAATTCTTCAGTGCTTAGTATTGCTTAAACTTCTTCACTGTAAATTTGAGTATAAAATCCAGTTCCCTCTTTAGTACACGTGACAACTTCAGATAGCAGTTTATTTTGGACACTAAAATCTACAATGCATCACACAGAAAATTTTCCTTACTCGAAGGACATAGAGCTGTTGGACTGGATCCAGGGGAGGGCCATGAAGATGATCAGAGGGCTGGAGCACCTCCCCTACAAGGACTGGATGAGAGAGTTGGGGCTGTTCAGCCTGGAGGACAGCAGGCTCCAGGGGGACCTTATTGCGGTGTGAAGGGGTTCTATAGGAAAGCTGGGAGGGAATTTTACAAGGGCAGATAGCAATAGAACAAGTGGGAATGGTTTTAAATTGAAAAAGGGTAGATTTAGACTAGATATTAGAAGAAATTCTTTACTGTGAGGGTGGTGAGACACTGGCACAGGTTGCCCAGGGAAGTTGTGGTGCCCCTCCCCATAAGTGTTTGAGGCCAGGTTGGACAGGGCTTTAAGCAACCTGTTCTAGTGGGAGGTGTCCTTGCCCATGGCAGGGGCATTGGACTAGATGATCTTCAAGGTCCCTTCCAACCCAAACCATTCTGTGAATGTATGATTCTATAAAGGACTCTTAAGACATCAAATTGTCTAAAGAACAATCATGAAATGTTCATATCTGATTTAGGCTGCTTTTTCAATGCCTCAGATCTCATCCTCTGTAAGTTCATGTATCTTTCATGAATCTCAGATCTTGGTTGCAAAAGAAATGCACAATCACAATCTCAAGATCATTCCTCATTGTTTCCATCTCGTTCCTTTTTCTGCCATCTTTTTATTTTCCCTTTGATACTTTCCATCTTCTCTTGCCATTTTCTGCCTAGCCACAGTATATCTCCAGTCTTTTAGCTTTTACACGTATACAAGCTGCCTGGCTACCTTTCCCCCACTGTGCTGAATTAGCAGTACAGAAAGAAAGGTCTCTTTTTAACAAAAAATTACTATTAAGTACAGCAGGAGAATAGCAGCAGAGCAAGACACCTCACTTAAAATGGAAACCTATCATGGGATTTCAGTAGGTTGATATTTTTAATGGAAAATTAGAGAACATGCTAAAAATAGTCAATCTGCAAGTTACTGCATCTGCAATTTTTAATTAAGTATCCTTTGTTGTATTTATAAAAGTAACCAAATCTCTTCAAAACTGAAACAAAAGCTTTTAAAAATATGCCTCTATAAGAGGATAATACCTCAAAAAAAGAAAGAAGAATCATGGGAAAGGCAGTTATTAGTAAATTTAGACAATATATTTTGTTAAATCAACATTTTCTTTCCCTCCACAAAATATCTGAATTCCTGTGTTCATTTGCATTAGTAGAACTTTCAGAACAAGTTGGAAAAGCAACACCTTATCAACTAAGATGGCCATTAGGCTACTCCAGAGCACTAGCACTGGTCCTAGGTGACAGCCTGTGTCACTTCTGCACCAACATTCTCCCCTCTTTATGGTGAGGACATGAGTAGGAAGCACAGCTACATAACTTCACGGAAAGCATTCACTCTTTGAAACAACAGAAATTATTAGGGAGTCAGGGAGAACCTTTGGGCTGCAGTTATCACAGCCTCACTCAAAAGCAACCATGCACACAAGATATCATTTGTCCCTGCAAACGTACGAATTATTTTCTCATGTCCAAGGGACTGAGAATCAGACATGGTACATACAAGACTATTCTTTCTAAGGGAAAGAACCCTTGATAGCCCAGAAAGTGATTCCTGAAACTTTCTATCCTCTCCAAAGGTTTTTTCTACATTGGAAATAATACAGATTGTATAAAGAGTGATTTTAACAAGAGCTGTAAATGCAGGTCAGTAACATTTTTTTCTTGTGTTGTCCCAGTGCTTTTTGAAAACATTTATACCATGTGAGCATGTTAGACATATAAATAGCAATCAGAGTAACAGTTCTTCCCCCAACTCTATTCTCGCTCTATAACTCAGCTGTTCTTGAACATGGAAATGATACTGGAAGCCTAGAACTGGTAACACTGCACAGAAAGTTTCAGAAAGGTGACCCAAAAAACATGTTTGCCTATCAACAAAGTCTATGAGTAAAGAGGTACTTCTTGAACATGCTAAGTAATTGTAAATTATTTTTTTTTTCCTCTGGAAGGGTCAAAAAGCATATAGTATCTTTAAAGAAAATCCAGAGAAAACCTCAAGACTCCAAGCAGAAAAGGAACACAGGTTTGTAACACATAGTAAGAACTGAAGTGACAACAAACAAAAATATTCCAATGCTAAGAAAATGGTAGCAATGTGCCCAGAAGGCAAAAAAAGCAAAGCATTCAGCCTAAATACTACAATAGTACAATGATGGTGACAAAATATGCCTCCTTAAAGCAGAGAACACAACAGACACCATTGGAAACTTCTCAAACCCAAATATGGATCAGTGGCAAAGAAAGGAGCAGAAGATCAATATTCAAGAAACAATGCAGGCAAGACTGTAGGACCAAGTGGCATAACACAGAGAGAGCCAAACACAAATAAAACTGAGAAAAGGGTAGCACAAGTAACTTGGTTCTCCTGCAGCAGGAAAGCTGTTATCAATAAGAATGCTACACATCAAGTAGTGGCACACCAGATAACCTCTCTATTACTCTCTCTGGGGAAAATAGCACTGGAGGGAGATGAAGGGAAGGTTTTCCTCTCCTGTGTCTCCAGATCTCCTACATGGCACAGGGGGATCCCACGGGGCCCGTGCTGCAGACAGCTGGTGCACTTGCAAGAGCAGCATTGCTTCCTGCGGCTGTACCAGAGCCTGCAGGCCAGGCGGAGCTGGCTGCCTGCCCCTCTCCTGCTCACAGGCTAATTGCTGCTGGCGTGAGCTCCCCGAGCAGGAGAGCATCCACAACCATGCACAGCAACCAAGGCATAAATGCCTTTTGGCACAGCATTGAAGAGCTATGCTGCAAGCACTGTATCCCAGTTGCAGCACCACAGCACAACCACAGCAGAGGATGGGTGATGTGGCCATCTAGGGACCTCAATTGACCCTGTCCCACAACCAGCACCTTAAATGGTGGTAAGAGAGAAGTTGCGAGATGGTTAGCATATTCATTAATAGGTCATCAGGAGCAAGAAATTAAGGTTGCACAGAAACAGATGCACAGAAAGAAATATGGCAGTTCTAAAACAACCAAAAATCTCCGTAGCTATTTTTCCAAGCATTTATTATTGAAAAGATCATTTCCTGCAAAGCATCCTTAAAGATCTTTGAACAGATTTCCTAAGAAAAATGCAAGTAAATTATTGACTAAGTCTAATGTCTAATAATTTCCTCACTGAATTTTACAATTAGTTATAAGGCAGTTTAAAAAATTCTTCCTAATGCAAGATCTGCACTGTTGTCTAAGTCTGTGTCTGTGTTACAACACAGCCGTTAAGTGGGTCACTCCTTACAGAATAACACTCTAGAAAAGCAAGAAAGCAGTCTAAAGAAATTACAAATACTTTTTATTATTAAGCAGGTACATACTACCACAGCAGCCATCAAAGACTTGTACCCTTAGAGCAATTTCGGCATCTGCCATTCCAGTCAGCAAATTATTATTAAAGCATACACCTCAGCATGGAGGTATCCTCATTTCACATAGTTACATTTACAGTGTTTACCAACGAGAATCACTGAAAAGCTTTCACGTAGAGAAAGGAATAAGTCCAAATAGAAAGGAGACTGAATTAAAACTTTGGGGGATTGAAATAATTCCCTTAGTTTTGAGTTACTGCTTTTACACACATTTTGGTCAACTGACCCCTCTGCAGAAATATGCAAACACTACAAGGGAGGTATCTTTTCTCACACATCTACTGGACAACAGAAATACCAGACCACACCCTAAGTCTCTTCAGATTCACCTTTCTCACAGTGCTGAAGCCTGATTTCTACTGTAGAGGGGCCAGAGAATGAGAGAACATTTCTGGCGCCACATATACACTGAAACACTAAGCTTCTACCATACTTTATATACTGTTGCTGACTATACAAAGATTTGTAATCTGCTTTGGTTTTTGAAGCTTTTTTTCTGCTTACAATTATGGTCTCAGGCACAATTTAAAAATATTTAAATATATATTTAAATACATATTAGGACTGGCTGAGAGAGTTGGGGTTGTTCCGCCTAGAGAAGAGAAGGCTCCAGGGAGACCTTATTGCAGGATTTAAACTGGAAGAGGGTAGATTTAAACTAGATATTAGGAAGAAAGTCTTTACTGTGAGGGTGGTGAGACACTGGCATAGGTTGCCCAGGGAAGCTGTGGATGCCCCCTCTCTGGAATTGTTCAAGGCCAGCTTGGATGGGGCTTTGATCAACCTGGTTTGGTGGGAGGTGTCCCTGCCGATGGCAGTAGGGTTGGACTGGATGATCTTTAAGGTCCCTTCAAACCTAAACCATTCTATGATTCCATGACATATAAATATAACTGAAGATTTAGACTAAGTACACTCCACAAAACACCAATTTGTGAGAGGTACTATATAGGTCTTTGATGTTTACCTTCTGGGCACTGACAACTGAATCCATTGATGCTGGATGAGCAGGTACCTCCATTTTGGCATGGCCGCTGGATGCAATGATCAATCTCTGACTGGCACAGCTCTCCAGTGTAACCTACAAAACAGCACACAACATTCAGAAAATATAGTGAATATGAGATTTTAGCACTAAATGTATTACTAGGTCATTCAAACAGTACATAAGTTAAAATTAACCAAAGTAAGAAATAGAATAGGACAGTCTTCTAATTTCTTACACAATGAGATTTCTCATTAGAATTTATACTTCACTGGAGAAACATAAATAAGTTGTGGAAATATAGAGATTATATCAATTGTATTTTACCAGCAGCAATATTCTGACAGCATTAGTATAATGGAGGTTGGTGCTGGGTCCTCATCAGCACCCATATAACCAAAAAAGTAGTCATATTTGAACGGTTTTCAAATGCATCTTAATCTCAAGTCACTAATCCTTAGCAAGGCTTAAAACAAGACTTGACATTAAGGATTATTTGTGCATATGCTGAATGACTGTAATTTGCTCCTATTTCTGGGCTTTAAAGAGTGTTTATTTTAAGTAGGAGCTGTGAAAAAACTGATCAGCACAGTTGCAAGCTTTTCCAAACAAGCTTCTATAAGTTCACATGCTACAGACTGTGTGTACTGTACTATTTGACCATAAGTTTGCTTTGTTCCATATGTCTGATGACTATAATCAATCCTCAAACAATGAACTTACAAAATACAATCTAAATTAAATACTCCAAACTTAAATTCCTTTAACAAATACCACACATTCCCCTTTCCAATTTTTATTTAGTGCCAAGAAACTATCTTGGACATATGACTAAAAAAGAAACTACACACTAAAAACAGGCATTTTATTTTTTAAAATAGAAAAGAATTTAAAAAAAAAATTAAAAAGGAATTGTTGATACACTGACATGAACTGGTATCTAAGACAAAGACCACAAGATGAGATAGAGGACATACCTACACTAGGATTTTGCTTATGCAGGGGAGAAAAAGGAAAAAGGAGAAAGGAAAAAAAAAGAGAAAAAAAGAGAAAAAAGAGAAAAAACATGTTTCGATTAAATAATTATTTTAATGCAATCAAAATTAACATTTATAAGTCTTTTGGGCAGGCTAATACTTTACCTGTTCAAATCTATTGATGTCACTATAAAATAGCTCCCAACATAGTTATATATGGAGTTGCTAGCACTACTATAGAAAAGGCACTGTAAGACTTTCCTCTGTGTACCTTACTGCTTTTATATGCTATAGGGAGTTAAATTATGATCCTATTCTCTGCAATGCAAAACCTGGAAAAAATAAACTCTGTTATATGTTACAAATTAATGCCCATAAATCAGCTAAACTGAAGAAAAATAATGAGTCTGAAACCCAGAACTGTGTTCTCATGTGGTACCTCCTTCGGACCAGACTGAAGCGCTTGGAGGGACATCAGCCTCATTCTGGATAACCAGTGATTTTCTGTAATTCTAATTGATCTCAACATAAAATCTATAAAAACAACAATGAAGTATTATAGAAGACTACATAAACTTATTTCTTTCATCCATAGGCTTCATATATTTTCAAGATTTTCAAGATCTCACATTCAGCTGATTATTTTTATGAATCATAACACAGTATTGCATATACTTAACGCATTTAAACATTTTTCCATCTTCGAACTGTTACTAAGTTCATGAAAGCTAAAAATTACCCTGGGATTTAATGTGTATCCAAAAGAATGTTGGCACAAAAAGGCAGAAACGCTTGTGTTGCCCTGAAGCTTCCAGTAATTGTCATTACAGCTTGTGGGAAAAATCAGAGATAATATTTTATGTCAGTTTTATGAAAATAAGTATGTCCCATCATATTATTATCAATAGGGCATGTTTTGTCCATCTGAAAGAGAATATGATTCAGGAATTTCATAGCAATTATGTCACATGCGCTACAAATCAAGAGTTGCTAAACAATCACCAGGGTTGCGGAGGGGAAGATCTTTTCCGGTGAGATACATTTTAAGAATCATTCCACCTATTCATTTTGTGCTGATACTTATCTTCATAACATTTCCTTCTATCAAGATTTGGGAAACATGGTCCTATTCACATACAAATGTTTCTGAAATGTGCATATACATTTAGGATAACTAAACTCTTATTTACCATTTTATTTAATATTTTTCCATATACAATGAATATTTTTTAGAAATTCATAATTATATGAAGCCATCTAGTTTTCCTGACTATTTTTTGATGAGTGGGGACAAACTTGGGATGAAAAAAATACGGGTAGAAACACAAGCCACTGAAGTTAACAATGATTAAGCCATCTGAATAACATCAGACATTTGCTATTAAAAAAAATAAGAAAAATTCTTTTTAAAAACTTAATAGCTAAACCTAAACATAATATGTGGAGACCATGAAGCACAACCTTGCAAGTTCTAGAACATAATAAATGAAGATAATTATATTTGGCTTTTTGAGGATTCACAGAGGGACTTAATCACACTGTTGTTCAGAAGGGAAGCCTTCACATATGGAAACTAACTAATTTCATTACATCTATTGTAAGCTTTGTTTTATAGCATGACAAGTAGGAGGGGGTTTTTAAAAGGAAATATTTAGAATTTTGACTTTTTTTTTCCTCCAATAGGAGCTAACAATTGTTCTAGAGACAAGGAGAATAAACAATTATGAAAATAACAAGGCACAAAATATATTTTAGGAAGATAGTTTTTAAATGGAAAGGATAAAATCCAATGTTAAAAGACAGTAAATACATCAATGGAATATATATTTCATTTCCTATATATGTAAGAGAAATACATTATCTTCAAGTAATTTTCATGATCTTAGTAATTGTTTCCTGACATCCCACGGTATCAATTTTTCTACAATTGTGTTCATACTTTACAAAGTACGCAGTTGAAATGCCTGTACCTAATAATGACTATGTTTTTAACTCCTAGGGAGCTTTTAAAAATACAAAGAGGCTAAATCAAAAAAACAAAACAAAACAAACAAAAAAACCCACCAAACATAAGCACTTGATGCAGATATCTGGGATCATAATAACAAAAAAAACCCTCTAGGATTTTATATAATGACACAAATAAAATAACATTTGGTTTATCAAGGCACTATAATTTGTAACTTCCAAAAAGAAGCAGGAACTATCACAGACTTGATCCAAGTGTAACAACAGCAGTGATATCTTCGGAGTCTTTTATATAACTAGGAAGTATATTTATGTTATACTCCTAAGCTTTACAATAAGCACATCAGAAGTATCATAAATATTTCCCCTAACACATTTTTTACACAACTAAAACCAAGAATTTTGAAGTATTTGAAAAATACTTTATATTAAAATTATATTCCAGTAAAAGTTCTGATGTCATGAAATTCAGGCATGTTTTTTTAGAAACATGCTTGTGTTTCTTCTGAGGTAAGGAATGTGAAAAAAGTAATTTAGCCTAATAATACTTGATGTAGAACAATTTCCAAGATAGCTACCTTAGTAAAAGCAAACAACACAAACATAGCAAACAACGCAAACATAGCAAACAAATACATTTTTTTTCTTTTCTAATTGGAAACTACTTGTCAAAATCCAAAGGAATTCTGCATCGATCATATTCAACACGACAGTAATGGTAGGGATTGTTCAAACATTTGAGTTTTGTTCCACTCTGATCTTTTTCTTCTCATATTTAAATCATTATTCAATTATATTTACATATCTTGTTAAAGTGAAAGCTGATCCTTTGGTGAAATTATGAAATAGAAAAGAGTACACCTGCATAATAACTTCACATCTTAATCTCAGAGAAGTATAAATCCGGGTCATTATATAAAAATACAAATATTCTTTCTTTCTTGCTGTACATTTGCTAAAGCAAATTTAAGCAAAAACAGAAAAAGTGAAAGTCCTAGAGGTAAAAAAAGTATAATTAAAAGGAAACATTTAGGCCTTTGAAGAGGACAATTATGTCTTACTTATTTGCCATTGCTAATTTTCTGAACTGCAAAGCTCACACAGCAGTGCAGAAGGGAATACATGGCAGCCACATTAAAGCATCACTTGCCTCCACCTGCTTCTGGCCCAGTCATTTTTCAGGCTGGTACTTACACATAATCTAGTGCAGCCAGAAGTTTCTCTAGTCTGTGCTGACATGCATTAGGGTAAAGAATAACAATATTCCCATCTTTAAGGGAATATCAGAACACCCAACTCCACGATCATGCTTTGGGGCAGAACAAAGGAAGTAATGCTACCTGTACCTTATACATACATTGAATGCACACAAACACCAACCTAGCATTAAAGCCAGTCAATAACCATTTAGACACAACCACTAGAAACCTGATCAAATCATTCATTTCTCCATTTCCTTTTTATATTTTGCACATCTTCAGACCTATTCTGGAAGCATCTTCCTTTATTCTTTTCTTGTTCAGCTAAGACCTCTTTCTCTCTAATATCAACTGACCAGTATTGCAGAAACTACAGTCTACAATAAAATGTTTGTAGGAAGCAAAATAAATTATCTGCTACTGATCCTAATCTTAGTCAACTTATTTTAAAGTCATTTTAGAAAATATATATTGAAGTAACTGTTCTATTATGATAATTGAGTTTGATTTTGAAATGTAAACTTTAGATAGTTTACATTTATAGTTTTCTATAATAGCCATTTGGCAATGTTTGTTTCATCAGCAAATATCTTTAATTTACTCTCCAGTATATGACCATCATATTTAGTTTAATTTTAATTTCAATTAAGAAGTCTATGTTCATTTTATCAGATTTTTAAAACAAATGATCTTAAAATAACTTCAGAGAACTCAGACACTTATTCATTTATCAAACACACAAGTTACTCAGCTTAATTTTTGAATTTTTAAAAAGTTTTCAAAATCTAAGTTAATTTTGAGGATCAATCCAACAACTGCATAGCACGGAGAGAATTTTCTTCCATTTGTTTTGTGCAACTGAAGAAATGAGGTTACCAGTAACAATGAAGACATGTTTATTGAAAGGTTAGTTATAATATATACTTAAAATTTATGTTGAAAAAAAAAAAAAGGTTAAGAAAAAGCTGACATAAACACAATTTTGGTCATCTCTTCTTTGTAGATGATGTTCTATAAGTTATGAATAATTTACTTATTAGGTTATGGTTCAGACATGTGCTTTCAATGGCATTGTGCACAGGTGAAGAATCTTCCACAGCCTTTTTAAAACTGCCCTTACATTGTTGTATTTTCCTTCTTTCCTAGTACCTGCAGTTGCACAGTTCACTCCTCTGCAAAAGACATGCACTGAATGTTAAAACAAAAATGCATTATTCAAAGAGTAATACAAAACCTACCAGCCAGGCAGCTGCAGGTGAAATTGCTCCCACCATGTTTCTCCGCTACATCGGTGCAGGTTGCGTTGTTCTGACAGGGCTGGCTCTGACAAGCATCAAATTCCTCACACAGGGAACCCTGATATTTGTCCTCGCAGTCACAGAAAAAAGTTGTCTAAAAACAAAGAGGTTATGTACTTCACAATGAATTTTCAAATATTATGTTTCCATTGAGTACTGAACGAAGAAGTTTTTGTTGTTCTTCCATTCACAACATTAGCTACCATAAATAACTGCATAAAGTTACTTTTTGAAATACTAAACCTGCATCAATTCTTCAGGTAAAATTTTTACTTAATGTCAGGTAATTTCAACTAGACAAGGAGACTTGGATCTGATCTATAATGTCTAAATCGCTATATATTTTTTCTTCTATTCCAGAAATTATATTTACATATTGGAATAATTGTCAGAATATGTGCATATTTACAGCAACAAAATCCTAACATAAAGAAGCATCCTTTATGTTGAAGGGCAGGGCTGGGGTCCCAGAGGCTCACTTCAGTGCTACGTCAGTAGTACACACCTCTTCAATGTTGTTGAAATAGGTCTTCTTCTGAATGTATCTGTTATTTTCTCCACACTTGGCTGCTTCATATAAAGATCAAGAACACTTGTAGTTAAAGATCTTAAATATCTATAGTATGCATGATGTGCTACATTTTTGTTAGCAATAAAATAATTATGAATAGATTTTTAAAAATCTTTATGTGGCTAAGATGCCAAGGAAGTCTCAAAGAATGGAACCAAGGAAAGCTCTCATTTGTAGTATCCATTTAGATTAAATATCTTGCTTTCTTTGTTCATTAAACACTAGATGGCAACATCACTCACTGCCAGATCATTAGGGCTGGAACACAGCTGTCAAAGGCACAAACATTGTAATGCAAAGTACAAAATGTGCATGGAACTAAAAACAAAGAGATGGGGTTAGTCTTTTATCTTCTATTTTTACTTGTGTTTGCTTCACACGAATAAACAGCTGTGACCTAAGTAGAAAAGAAAATAATCATCTTCATACAAATAAAAAAACTTTACTCAGTAAAACCCAGATTTCATTCTTCCTTACAAATATTGCACTGGTAGAATTTAAACAGGAGTTAATACTACATATCTCCAAAACTCAAATTATGGGTATGTTATTCATCTGAAGTGCCAGAAGTCCCTGCTAGGTGTATGGTCTATACATGTTCTGATATTTGCCCAAGCCTCTTCACAAAATAGCTCTGAGTATCTCACACATTAGCAATGACAGGTTTCCAAACTAGGCTGTGGGTTCAACACAAAGCAAAGACAGGGAAGCAAAACACAGTCAAGATTTATTATAATTGCATAGAACAGTAACCTATTTTGAAGATAATTCATATATCTACATAGGAAAATGGCTAACAGAATGAAACAGATAATCCCTTTTATTTAAAAACTAAACAATTAACGAAATACACGGTAAGTATTTCCACATTTCCATATAGCATTGGTGGAAAACACATCAGCACAGGGGTCACTTTGGTCTCTAAAGACAACAGTGATCAGTGGTTCAACATATCATATCACTGGAGTCGTGTAGTACCATTGTGCATATACAGGATCAGGAACCAGGTAAAGAGTGCACATAAACATGTTGCCTGCATCATCCTTTGCAGCTGTTCTAACTCCTACTGATACTAAATTATGTTATTGACTTAAAAGTGCTTGCTATTGTTCCTAGAATGGAGCGCTGAGTTTACACTTAATACAAAATAAAGGTTTTTGCCTGTCTCAATAACTCACCTATTCTAGATGAACTCAAGTGAGAATACCATATTATTAATAACAGTCATTTTTTCTTAAAATGGACATGAACAGAGCATAGAGAAAGATATATGCACCATACTTAAATTCTGCACCCTATTTGAAGAGATCAGTCTTGATCTCACTTAAAATGTGTTTCTGGTACTTCCATATGCACTGAAAATGAGAGCAAGCATATCTATGTCAATCTGATGCTAAAAACATCCCTAAGCAAGAGATCCAAGAAGTATAATATCCCATCAGATTTAACTCTGTCAGAGAACAGAAAGGTATCATTGCCTTGGTCTTTAATAAGGGCAGATGCTC